>NC_080428.1:6811006-7111006 GCF_029873635.1 Malania oleifera
ACATATTTGTAGCAGGAATGGGGACTGGAGGTACTATTACAGGCACTGGGTGTTATTTGAAAAAGATGAAAAAAGATATTAAGGTCAGAGTCCTACGCTTGATGAGGAATTGTATTAACTATATTTCAGTATATCCATCCTCAAGATTAGTTGTATTATCTATGTTTTAGTATATGTTTATTTTTTAGAAGCTAATATGACTTGTGAAACTTGCTTGCCATTTCAGAAATGTGAAACTGGAAACATATACATTTGTTTTTGTTTTTGCTTTTTACATTTCTCACTGGATTTCCTGGGACATTTGGTACTCTCCTTTTTATCTGAAATTATTGAGGCATCTAATGTTTCTTGGGATTCTTGCATTTGTCATTATTCTATTGAAATATGCAGCAGTTCTAGGATTTTGGTTAATGATTTATGGAAGAGAAAGCAGAAAAAGAAGGGATAGGATTAGACATAACAGGAAGTCAGGAAGAATACAGGGTTCACTTGATTGTCTTTACACGAATATAAGAGACATTGCACCTATTAAATGGCTAAAGCCCAGCATTGGTTGGCTTAGTTCAGTCAGTTTGCTGTTATTAGAAGTTAAATGTCCAATTATACTTCCCTGGAGGCTCTGCCTGAGTTGTGCTGTCCTCTTAACATGCCCTTTTTAGAACTGCTGTGGGTCTTTGCCTTGTAGGGACTTACTGATGTAGGGTGTATGAATAAGATATTATACAATTTTTCTTTGTAATGAAATGCCTGTTAACCATTATTTTTCCACTCATTCTTGACATGATGTGGCATTTAGTGCACAATGTTTAGTCTGCCTTGATTTAGTGGTTGATTAATGGTGTACCATATTTCTTTTAAAACTTACATAGTCAATACACATACCACCTGCCAAGGCTGTGGTCATAGCTTTTCTTTGGCTAAACACTCTAGAAGACCTTTTATTTTGGAATGACAAGATTCCCACAAACTTGTGTGCAATAATTTGAAATCAACCTTTCAATCAGATATAAAAACCAAACCATCATGCAACCATTAATCCTTCAGCTCTTATGGAGCTATGGACTCTTCTTGTATCGCCATATATAACTATCCGATTTGAGCACGGATTTAAGATTTGCGGTCTTGCAAATAACTAGCTCAATACAGTTTTGGCACGTACACTTAGAGCTTATAATAAACTGTGTATAGCAATCTTTAAAGATGGGGAGAAAGATATATTCAACTTTCTCGGCCTAGAGAAAGGAGCACAATTCCAAGTAATATAACAATAGCAACAACTAAGCCTACATCCCAGTGTCCCACTGGGCTATATGAATCCTTTTTTGCTATTCTGCACAATCTAGAGCTAAGGCTTTTATCAAATGTATTAAAGGTGATGGTAGCAGCATATTAATTTATGACCATATAAAAGTAAGATATCAAAATTGTTTGACTAAGCTGTTTAGTGAAAACAAAGTAGAAGGCTTAGGGCTGAGCAATCGGTTGGTACAGTTAATTTGGTGAATTAGCCGAATTCACCAAAAATTTTGGTTGACCAAAGACCCTAACTGAACTGAACCAAATTGAAGGGCTTAGCCAAACCCTCACCCGATTGAACTTTATTTCGGTTAATTCATTAAATGAATTTAACTGAAATTATGCTGCAATTATCCTGCTGCAAAATCCTGCAAAATTTAACCAAAATTCATGCTGCATCTGCTGCAAGATTCCTAATTTCTGGTTGCCCCTTCTAATTATATTCATATGTTGTGCTGAAAGAAAGTGATCAAATTGATTGGCAGACTGGAGGATCACGACTCAGACTCTCAAATGTCTGGCTCACCAACTCGCTGGAGGATTGTGAATTGGCAATGGAGGATCACAGATTCGCAAGGATAGTGAATGCCATGAATCGGAGATTAAGGAAGAGCTAGGAGGATCGCGATTCACAAGCAATGGAAGACTGAAGGACGAAAGGTGATGGACTGATGAGTGATGGAGAAGGATTGAAGGGGTTCAGCGGCAGCGATGGTGATTAGGGTTTGGGTTTTTTGATTTGGGACTGGGTGAAGTTGATGAAGGGGGTCGGGTTCTAGGACGTAGTGGGGGTAGGGGTGTTTTCCCTTTAAAGGCCAAATGCAAATGCGTAAAAAAGAAAGTACTAAATATATATATATTATATGCATTAAAAAATATAAAATTTTGGTCAGTTAATTCAGTTAGCTGAAACAAAATTCTCCCAAATTGAACCGATCACCAAAACCTGAAGTTTTAAAGAAACCAAACTGAACCGACCAAATTTGACATATTCACTGAACTGATTTAACCAAACTTTGTTGGTTCAGTCGGTTAATTTGGTTTTCACCGAATACTGCTCTGCCCTAGAAGGCTTGAGTTTGAATTTTCTAATGAGAGAGCCAAAAATTAGAGACGTATTTGAAAAGTAGGAATGCATGAAGTTTAATATCTATTAAAAAGGAAAAAAATGAGAAATGTTGTAGGACTGGATAATGCGTGGGAGATAATGGGCCAAGGGGTACCGTCGTTGACTAGTTTTTTTAAAAAAATTGTAAGGAATAAGAAATTTCCTTGTCGCAGAAAGGCACTTCAGTGCATATATAAAAAAATAAAGGAGATATTCAAAATTGCAGTTGTTGCTCCAGTTTAGCAAACCGAGAGGGTTGAGAGGGGGATTAAGTTCATAACTAAATTATATTGAAAGATTAAGTCCAAGAAATTGATATTATTGAACTTTTAGAATTATTTTTTGTATTTCTCTCAGCTTCTTCAAAAGCCAAAAAACATTTTAGTTGCTTCAACAGCAAACATTTTGAAATTTGAAACCATGCTTCATCAGGAAAGCTATATGGTGTAGATTTAGAACGCAAAGAAAGATATTGCTTTCTTGTTTTTAATACTTTTCTTAGATCGAGGGCAACGACAGTCCACTTCCCAATATTCAATAGCCTTAGTACATTTGATGAAAGACAGCAGTTATTAAATGCTATTTATTTCTGAAGTTTATCACTGTGTTGTTCCTGCTTACATTTCCTTGGGTACATTTAAGCTTGTCATTATTACTAAGCTATGTGCATTTTAGTTGAATTGATTGCAGTTTTAAAAGCTTTACTTTTTGGAAGGGGCAATTTAATGCATGCTATTCTCACAAAAATATGTGTATTTATTCAGATGAACTCTTAATAATTTCATCATGTTTATATGATCAATTATATTTGAGGTCCATCTCCTTGATGGGGTGCTTGGGATGCTAGGGCATAAGGGTGTCATTAATCTATTGTCTTCTGTGTTTTGTTTTGTTTCTTGACAACAGCATTTAATTGTCTGTCATATTACTATTTAGGTAGTTGGAGTAGAACCTGCAGAGCGGAGTGTAATTTGCGGGGAGAACCCAGGTTAAATTAATTAATTGATGTTCTTTTGTTAATTTTTGGGAGAAAACTTGTTTGTCTTTGCTGCTCAATGTATGTCAACCACTATTTTGCAGGTTATGTACCAAGAATTTTGGATGTTAAATTGCTTGATGAGGTTATAAAGGTAAATAAAACTATATTCTCCTTCATGTACCTTTCCTTCATATGTTGATTTTAATTTTGGTTCATTCGTTAGTGATTCTTTGAGTTTTCTTGATAATTATGAGATTTGGCTCAATCATTCGATTGTTTATTGATGTAGTAAAAAGGAGAGAATACACAAATGCGTACACATACACATGCACATGCACTGACACATATATATATGCCTCTTCGTTCATTGGTCAACAGAGTGCTCACAGATGAGTTTCTGATTGTGCATCGTTGTGGTATCGGCTCAAATGATTATAATGTACTGTGTTAAGGACCAACTTCTATGTGTGCCACCCAATTTGTAGAATAGAAGCAGCAGTGCTCATATGAACTGTTATGCTATACAATATTTTTGCTTGTAAATTTAGTTAATTTATTTGAGATAAATATTTTGCATGTAATGAAAATGCAGGTCACAAACAATGAAGCAGTTGAAATGGCAAGGAAATTGGCATTGGAGGAAGGATTACTGGTAATTTGAAAATATTTTTCAAAATCATGCATCCAAAAAGGTTCTCTATGCCTTATAATGTTGTCAACTTGTCATATATCTTGAATTTAGTATGACAGACCTTGTTTAAGTCGTTACATGCTAGGAAGCACTGGTACTCATAAGAAGGAGCTGTGTGTGTGTATTGGGTACATATCTGATGTGGTTAAAATCTGGGTACAGGAGGATATGTGCCTTGTATGCATCTAGCTACTTTTTTTTAGGTTATTGTGGATACAGTGAGAGCATACATTTGGTACATGCGTATATATGTGGTAATGAATTTGTTTTTATTAACTTGAGGGGTATTTCTGCCTTTTGGTAATTTATGTTATATGTCTGTATTTCTTTTTGGCCGTTAGCGTAACAAGCAATAGCAGCATGCCTTCACTGTATCATATCACAGTGGCAGAGCATATTTCCTTATTCATCTCAGCATTAGAACTTCAGCAAACTTCCTTTTTTTTTTTGATAACAAAAGAAGATATCATTAATGGAACGAGAATTTATTGAGGGAGAATGAGAAATCTTCTGAGACAAACTGAGACTCTCCAAGACTGAACAAAAAACGTCAAACATGAAAAATGCCCAAGAAAAAAATTATCCAGTCAACGTGTTCCTCCTCCGATCTCTTTGCAGCTCCTCAAAATTGACCTTTTTAAATGCTTCAGCAAACTTTTCCTTGTGCTAGTTTTCCCACAGCATCACAGCCTATTATTGCATCTTCAGTTGCAGTTGCAAGTCATAAACTGCTGTACTTCCTTTTGCTCTCTATCCCACTTATTTCTAGTTCTACTACAACCTCTGGTAGATTGCATTCTTGGTCTTTATCCCTTTTTTTCTCCAGATTGTACAGATTATTTCTGCAAACCTGTTATTTTTCTTCTCCCTATTTTTATTTGCAATTTCAGGGGTATTACCTTCTGTTGTAGCAGCTTTTTTCTCTTCTTTCTCCTTATTGATCTGTCTAGAGTTTTATGTCGGCCTCAGGCAGATATCGTAAGGCCCTCGGACAGTAATTATTAGTCATGACAGCACAACTTCGTCCTCTGTACTATGGCCTCTGCTAGCATTCTTGCAGCTCTCTCCAGTGCACTGCAGATTCTCTTAGAATATATTTCTTGTTGAAGCAAGTGGTTATGTTGCTCTCAGATGATAAGATTCAGACAAGTGTTCAGTAGAATGGAGGAAATCATATTTAAGAAGTGGAAGCAGGAGCAGGTACGGGTGTGGAAAAGGCAAGAGATGTTGAACCTACCACCCCATTATAAAAAGCTCATCAAAGACTCTAAAAAGATCATCTTTCCTTTTTCAAAAAATCCTTGAAGTCCTGAAAAAAGCTAACTGTAAACCCATCTGGCCCACAAGCTTAATCTCTTATCCTCCTCAAACACAGCACCTCTAATTTCCTCCTCCTCAAAAAGGTCTCTCTAGCCAGTCTTCTGTTGAAATAGGATATAAACACAACCCCTCAATCATAGCTCTTCTCTCATCCTCCTCTGGAAATGGGTTCCGCAGCCAAAGTTGAGTACTCTTTTAACTATGGTCCATGCTACTGCGTATGGCTTTGTTGATTTCTATCTGATATTGGTGTTTCTCTTTCCTCTCCTACTCATTTGTACTGTGACAATGTGATAACAAGAGTATTATCCAGTTAGCTCACAATTTTCTCCTCCATGAGGGCACTAGACATGTTGAGATTGACTGGTGCTATGTTCATTAACATCTTAATCTGGGCACTATTGACATTTATCTCTTCTTCACTCCAACTTGCTGATTTCTTAACGATCAGAGTCTACTGCTTGTTTCCATTCTGTTCCTTAGCAAACTTTTTGATGCTGTCTATGCTTATCATGAGTTTAGGTTGACATATGAGAGTATAATCTATTTAAATGTGTCTTGTTTTTTATACTTGTTATTAGCTGTAGGGGTGTTTTTTCTTTTAGGGAGTTTAGGTTACCGACATGTTTTTCTTTACAATTAACATATCAAACCACATGTGCTTTCTGTCTCTGCACAGGAACTTCTTTGATATGGCTCTAGTACAGAGTACAGTTGTTGCAAATTTTTAAGATTAAAAAAAATAAATAAAAAGAAAACAAGGTCCAAACATGAAAAATTTAAATTTCTGGACGATACCAATTATAAAGTAAGGGTTTTGTATGTGTGTGGACATGTTTTTAGAAGTGTATGATGTCCACACCTGCTTGAGGAGAACCTGTTGATTGAGCTCACTGATGTAGATGCAACAAACTTGATTGCACTTCTCAAGGTATCTGTAAAAAAGGCTGGTAAGGTCGTTGAAGAGTGTTTGGGGGGGGGGGGGAAGTTCTTCTTGCTCTAACAATTGGAAGCATCATCACAACGAACAAAGCCATTAGAAGGTTTGTGTGAAATAAACACATCAAAATCTAGATGTTTTTTCTTACATGGCTGTGCTCATCAGAATTCAGATATAAAAGCACAGACAAATCGAGGTGTTTTCTTACACATCTGTCTTCATCTTATGTCAAAGTACCTGTGTGTGCGCCTATGCATCTTTCTGAAAGACATGTTTTTTATTTTATTTTATTTTTATGTATCATAACCATTTATTAAAATTTTTATATGCAGATGTATATTTGTGATAACTATACATATAGCTATATATATATTGATAATTATTTATATTCAAATTCTTAAATTTCAATTTTGACTCAAATTTTGAAGGTCTAGAAGTACAGAAATTTCAATGGAAATTTTGATTTTGATTTGAAAAAACAGTGGAAAGTAGTAAAGCACAGAATTCTTTTATGAAACTTTAGAAATGGTTAATAGACATAATAATATAAGTTTTAGGACTAATGTATTATAAGTTAAATACATCTATGTTGTGTATGAGGTGGAAAAGTTGTAATATAATGTGTATCAAACATATTTATAAGATAATGTGTGTTAAACATATTCAGTTAATACAAATGAAATTCATATATCATTTAAAATTTATGTACTAAAAAAATAATGATAATTTAGACATGAATGGTTAAGTAAAATGTTGTTGTAAATTTATATGAATTTAAATACTATTTATTATACAAGTAATGATAATTTAGACATGAATAATTAAATAAAATGTTGTTGTCAGTTTATTTTTTCATATAATTTCAAAATATGTCATAATAATCTTTTGTTTCGATAAAAAGAAAAATTTCGCTTCACTCCTAAATCTCTTATTTAAATTCTGAGGAAATTCATTCTATGGTTAAAAATTTGACAAGTTTCGCTAAAATTTTGAGATCTTGATAAATTTCAGATGATTCATTGAGATTTCAATGGAAATTATGTACGGCGGAAATTGAATGCCATTTTGATATCGAGGGTGAGGAAACTGGAAATTTCAACAATTTTGTGGAAATTTAAGACCATGTTTATATTGATATATTTTTAAATATTTAATTCAACATAAACCCTGGCGTACAATATTCTGCCTGTGTCATGCCACTGATGTTGGTGCTTTTTAGCTTTCATACAAAATGCATATTGGATCTTTGCAAATTCCTGCAGAGAATCTGTGTGTATATGTGTGTTCCTACTCTTTCTCATATTTTGCAAATTATTTACATGTTGGAAGTTTCTGATTGAGGCACCCCTCTTGTACACAATAGTTTCTTTCATGCCCTTGCTTTTGCAACTAGGAGAATCTCTCTCTCTCTATGGGTGTGTATCCTATTCATTCACATTTTGTGAAACAAAATTTTCCACATAGGAAGTTCCTAACTGAAGCACTTCTCTTGTATACAATGCTTTTTTCGGCTCTTAGTCTCCATTCCATCTCTTGTATTATTGTTTTCACTGCTATTTCACGATATAAACTGAAAATATGTCCGTTTTTAACAATGATTCTGATGATTTGTTATTTCACACTTGTCTAGGTTGGTATTTCTTCAGGAGCTGCTGCTGCCGCTGCCATAAGCATTGCAAAAAGACCAGAAAATGCTGGAAAACTTATTGTGGTAAGTGAACTCCAACTTCCTTTACCCCTAGCAAGTTCCCTAGAGTGATTTCTTTTCTCTTATAATTTTAGTTGCTTTTTTTTAACATGATTCAATTATAAAAGCTAATTATTTTTGCAAAGTGAATACTATAAAAGGGAAAAAAATCAGCCATATTTTAATTTGGTATTTTTTTTGTTCATAAAGAAAAAGAAACATATTATGTTTTGAAAAAAGAGAACCATGGATTTCCAGTAATTAATTGTTCGCAACTTTAATTTGTGATCATTTATTTTTATAAAATGTCTCTCTTCTCCCACTCAATAGCTACCTAATGTGGTTATTTCTTAACTTATTTGTTGTTCCCTATCTACTTTGCAGGATAAATCAAATTATAGCAGGATTCTCAGGAAAACTTACCTTGTTAGTGTTTTAACTAAATTGTTAATCCATAATAACTAGCTTTAAAGAGTACAATTTGTTGGAAAAATGTTTAAATTAGTTTTCTAGAAAATTTTGAGACCTTGAACTTGAAGAATAAGTAACTGGATTGGCTTGTGGATGCTGGCAGAGGTTGGTCCTGTAACCTGTTGCATGAGGAGCACCTATGGCATGCCTCTTGGTAAGAAAGTGAACAGTATCCTTGTTCAGGGTGTAGTTGATTAGGGGAGAGTAGTTAGGATTCCCAAATCAATTGGGATTTCTAATTAGTGTATTACGGTTCCTAAATCAATTGGGATTTCTATTTACTGTTTAACATTGTCAAATCAATTTGGATTTCTAATTGAGGTGAGTTAGGATTCCCTAGTCAATTGGGATTTCTATTTAATGTTTTGATTCCCAAATCAATTGGGATTTCTATTTAAAGTGTTAGGGTTCCCAAATCAATTAGGAATGAGTTCATTAAGGACTTGGATTGAGATATTTTATACTCCTAATCGGAGTAAGGTTCCCTACCCTATATATGTAACCCTATGGGGCTTTCTCATTCATGCAATAACATAACTAAGAGCCTTTGGCTAATTTGAAGGTAGATCCCCTCAAAGTGATCAACACTATTTTCAATATTTCCAATTTCCCGAATTTTCCTACCATAAAATCCTGGGATCTTAATCATTTGGTATCAGAACCAAAGTTCTTGTGGATGCTGTTAACACACCAACAAAAACAAGATCTTGGAATTCTTGTTCTTCCCTCGTACGGAATGGCCTCAGAAAATTTAGTAGAGTTCCAGATGGAAGCTAGGCTAAAGGCTTAACTTAGCAATATGTTTAAACCTCAATTTGAATAGATCCAGGAATCCCTCTCTAAACTACTCAGAACGTATTCCCTCAAAGAGGGAGAAAATGCCGCTCCGTTGGTTAATTGTAGAGAGCAGCCATTTATGCCGTGAAGGAGGTTACCAAGGAGAGAGATGTCATGGTCCTTCTCATACAAAGGTGGAATTTCCTCGATGGGACAGTGATGAACGTATGGGTTGGCTTTCTAGGGCTAATATTACTTTCACTTTCACCGCACTACAGAAATATCTAAAGTTAAGATTGCTGCTTTTAGTTTGGATGGTGATGTTATTCAATGGTGTCACTGGTTTGAAGCTCGTTATGGAATGCTTTCATGGGTAGAATTTGTTTCTGGATTACTTTTCCGATTTGGGCTCACTAGAAATGAGAATATTCATGGAGATCTTGCCAAAATATGCCAAACTAGAATTGTCTTGGAGTACTCGACACAATTTGAGCGGCTAGCACTTTCTTCTACTTGACATTTGGTGTAAGATCAAAGTGGGTCGGCCATGGGCTATGACTGCTGCAATTTCCTTTGCACGGCTAGAAAAAAGAAGTTGGGAGAAGAATGACGTTGGTCTAGGAAGATCATTAGCAAGCAGATTGTTAGCAGTACTATCACACCACCTGCTCCTCGCAATTCTCCTACCAAATGATTGACTCAGGAGGAACTTGAAGAGCGAATGACAAATGGTTTGTGCTGGCATTGTGATGGGAAATGGCATAGGGATACCGTTGCAAAAAGAGATGACTCTTGATGATTGAACTAATGGAGGAGCCAGTAGAGGTTGAGGATGACTGCTGATTCAGATTAAGAAGGTATGGAATCTAATGATAATGATGAATCTATCACTTCTTCAGTTCATACTTTGCTGATGATCTTTTTCCTTGTGCTAATATTGACTCATCTATTAGTAGCAAGAATGTTTGGTTTTCAATATCGGGCACACTGTTTACGTAATGGTTTTTCAGGTTCCCAATACTGCTACACCCCACTCAATTGGTGGGAAGAAAAATCAAAGCCATAGTGGCTGTTATGGGCCACTGCTGTGTAAACCCTGCAGGACTATTAAATCTTCTTCTCATTTTTTTTAGATGTTGAAACATAAACAAGTCTATTTAGAAAGAAAACATAATTACAAAGAAATAAGGATAAGAAATTCCCCAAGAAAAAGTGCAAAAGGAACAAATTACATCAAAGCTGCCTTCCAATCCCTTTGAATATTTGACAGCAAATGACTCCCAAAACCTCAAAAGAATGAGTCTGAAAAGGAGCAAGAAACATAACTTTCTCCCAAAGCAATGTTGGAGAAGTCTTTTGATCTTTAAACACTGTAGCATTCCTTTCCAAACAAAGCGACCACAAGATTGTAAAAGCAGCAGTCCCAAAACATCCTTTTTTCTCTCCGTGCTGAAACCCCAAAACTTCACCATCAAAAAATCCTGAATTGTAGTTGGAGCCTCCCAAACCTCACCAAAGTACAAAAAAAAATTGTTCCACATGCATCTTGCCACCTTAAAATGAATGAACAAATGACTAATAGTCTCATTAGACTCATTGCACAGCATACACATGTCTGTACTGAAGGCTTTGTAAGGCCTCCTTTTTGTAGCATATCATTTGTGTTGGTCTTGTTAAGAATTAAAGTCCAAATGAAAGCCTGGATTTTAAAAGGAATGTTTGCTTTCCAAACAGCTTTGTGTAAGAGGAAAGGGCTAGGATATGTAGATTATATGAGATAGGAAAAGAAAGACTTTGAAGAGAAAGACCCTAAAATGTCCCTATTCCAAAGCCTTGTATTAACTCACCAACCTCTCTTTCATTGAGACTTCTAAAGAAATGAAAATTCCAAGAAAGAGAGCGCCCTTCGATAGAATAAAAAGATGAAATTGGTGCATGTGAACTGTGGAAAGTCTAAACAGACAGCACCAACAGCTCCAACAAAAATTCACCAATGCAAATGTCCTCCCAGAATTGATATTTATCCCCAATAACTGCTTTGAAACAAGTGAGAGGAAAGAAAAGACTAGCAACCTAGGAAACAAACTTCCAAGGACTCACTTGAGCAGCATTACCACTCCCTTTGGAGCCTCATCTATTCTCATGTATTCCATGTTTACTCTTTATTACCTTGTGCCACAGGGACTTAGATTCTAAGGGAAACCGCTAGAACCATTCCCTATTAAGGATATCTTCTTAGAAACCACATTACCAAGCCTCAACCCCCCTCGGCCTCTTGACAACATCCCAACTAACTAAATGGTCCCTCTTATTCTCACCAATACCCGACCACGAGAAATCTCTCATAATCTTCTCCAACTTCCTAGCCACCCTAGAGGGAACTTTGAAAATGGATAGAAAATAAATAGGAATATTAGCTAAAAAGGCACTAAAATGAGTCATTCTACCCTTACCAAAAGACAAGCCCTTTCTACCCCTCTAATCTTTTCCCCACTCTTTAAATCATAGGGTCCCAAAAGACATCCAATAAAGATTTACCCCTAAAGGAAGACCAAGATAAGAGAAAGGCCAAGGCAAAGACTCATAACCTGCTAAATATCTAAAATCTCAAGCTCTCTACTGCTCAAATTAGTACTAGCTATACCATTCTAAGAAAGTTTTATCTTTAGCCTCTAAATTTTCTCAAAAATCCTAAGCAAAGTTAGAGCCGTCTGGAATTTCACAGCGTTATTCTCAAGGAACAAGATAGCATCATCCAAAAACTGAAGATGTGACACCTCGAACTCATTTCTTCCTATAGACAAGCCGCTAATAACCCCTAGGCCCTCGACACAAAAAATCAACCTACTAAGAACATCTACAACCAGATTAAATAAGAATTGGATAAAGGGTCTCCTTGCCTTAACCCCCTTGCAACACAAAACCAATCCTTGGGCTGCCCATTAAAAATAACTGACATATTAGTAGAGCTAAGACACCCTCTTATCCACTTGCACCAAATATTCCCTTACCTCTTTTCTGCATAACTTTCTCCAAAAAAACCCCAATTGGCCATGTCATAAGCTTTTTAAAATCCAATTTAAAAACCACTCCCTTTTTGCTTCCCTTCCTTGCATGCTCTATCACCTCGTTTGCTACCAAAATAGCATCTAAGTTTGGGCCAAAGACACCCTATCTCCCAAAACCTCTCTCAAAATCTTGGAAAGAACCTTAGTAGCACCTTGTAAATACCAGTAGCCAAACTACTACTACTACAACAACAACAACAAACCAAGCCTTAAGTCTCACTAGATGGGGTCGACTACATGAATCTTTTTCCGCCAATTTACATGATCATTGGCAATTTCCTCGGATAAATTTAGGGCTATTAAATCCTTGTTGTCTCATTCCAAGTTATTTTAGGTCTACACCTACACTTTCTACTGTCGCTCATAGTAACTATCCTCACTGATGCATTACTTGGCCTACGTTTCACATGCCCGAACCATCTAAGATGACCTTCCCTTATCTTCTATAGGAGTTATACCTAACTTATCACAAATATGTTCAGTCCTTAATTTATCTTTTAATGTTATACCACTCATCCACCTTAGCATTCTCATCTTGGCAACTTTTACTTTTTGGATATGTTGTTTCTTAGGTGTCCAACATTCCAATCCAAATAGCATAGCTGGTCTTACAGCCATCCTATAAAAATTCGCTTTCAATTTTAAGGGTATTCTACAATCAAATAGCACACCCAAAGTATTCCACTTTACCAACTTGCTTCAACTCTATGTATTACATCTTCTCTACTTCACCAACCTGCTTTAACTCTATGTATTACATCTTCTCAATTTCTCCTTCAACTTGCTTAATAGAACCAAGGTATCAAAATCAACTAGTGGTAATGGGCCTAAAATCCTTCATCCTCTTGGACCAAAGACAGTGTATCCCCAAGACCTCCCTCAACCTCCTCATTTTTCTTTTTATCCCCTTTATAAACCATTCTTGATAAGTTATGTGAAGGGGGAGAGATTATAATGAGGATTATAAAGATACTAAAATTATTATTATTTTTCGATATTCACAAGAGATGCATTAATTAACAATTTGACTTGGAAATATTTTGTTGTAGATATAATTTTTATAAGTTCAATAATTCTTTTCTATGTTTTTCAACTTCAACCTTATTTTATTTTCTAGTTTTTTTCTTGTTCAAGTTGTTAAAACTTCATTTATTTTGTGATGAATTTCATGATTATATATTATAATTTTGAAGCTTAGGCTGTAGTTAAACAATATAACTTGTTGGTCTAAATTTATTAGATTTTCATTGAACAAAAAAAAAAAAAAAAAAAACAATATAACTTGTTTAATTTATTGTATTATTTGTATGTCTCGTGTGGGTAATAGATTCATGGAGTGTATAATGAATTTTTTTATTAATTAATTTATCAAACTTTTGATTGATGAAAAATTGAAAAAATATATAATTTTTCTTTTAGTAGCAGTTTACAAACGTAAAATTTGTTGCCATTACTAAATAATGTTAGTATGTTGAACTGGATCCAAAGTACCCCAAACTCTTTTTGATAAAAGTTTAGATCTTAAAACATGCAAATATACCAATATACGTGACATTGTGTGCACTTGAAAAAAAATTCATGGCCGTTATACCCTCTTCTCATCATGTAACATCTGCTACTCTTGCTTCCCGTCACACCCACTTTTACTATGGTATGCGACCCACTACCTTTATTTAAAACCATGGAAGAATCTCTTGAGTTTATGTTTTTGATGGGTTTGAAAGAAAACCTATCCACTTCAGAACTCTTCAGTGCTGGCATTCCTTCTCTATTAAGGGAATTATTGAGATTCGTGGGGAGGGGTCTGGAGGGGCCCTTCCTGGTAAATACATTGGACTGCCTTTGGTTACCAATGTGTGGTTGTGAGCAGCCAGTAAAAAAAATTCTGGCAAGATTCAAATGCAGGCAATTTTATCCAGAGATGCACCTAGGTGCAAGGTGCACTGGGATGATTTTGTAAGGGTTGATGCAAGGCAATCCCATAAGGTGCACTGTGAGGCAGGTGCGCCTCATGCACCTTTACCTCATACTTCCCTTATTTTTTCCTCTTTTAATCTTAGCCATCTGCTTTGTGTGTGATTATAAAAAAAAAAAGGTGAAAAGTTCTGGTCGATATCTTATTTTATCTTTTATCTAGTGTTATTATATTGGGGAAAAAAATTCTCATCGTCGCCCATGGGTCAGGCGGAGATGTGATTAAAGGCCAAAGCTGGATTTCCAAGGCAACTCTGAAGCTTTGATTAAAGGCCAACTCTCATTTTTTTCATGTTCTTCTTCTTGATCAACCAAAGCTGGTGATTCTTCTGTTCCACTGTTCTCAGAGCTGCTGTGATCCCGCCCACCCTCTTTTTTTTATTTAAAAAATCATTTTCCTTTCTCTTGGCTGTTATTTTGGAATTTCTACTGCAAATTTCTTCTCTGCTGCTCTTGGTCTTCTTCTTTCCTTCTCCTGGTCGGCTCAGGCTGCTCTGCTGCTTTCAGTCAGAGCTGTGACCCCTCCTTTTGGTGTTTTTTTGTTCTTTTTTTTTTTGGGGGAATTTCTGCTACTTTTTCCTGCAATATCTTCTCTTCTGTTCTTGTTAATTTCTTCTTCTTCTGGACTGCTCTGCTGCTTTCGGACAGAGCCTCTCTGAGCCCCCTTTTGACTTTCTCCCACCCCCCTTGTTCTGTTTTATTTGGGAACTTTGCTGCTTTTTCTAGAAGCATTCCTTTTTGTTGGTTTTTCTCCTGTTATCTGGAATTTATGGCATGAACACTGGGTGTTGGTTTCGGGAATATCTCAGTCAGAGCTGCTCTGCTGCTGCCTTTTCCATTTTCTTGCTTCCTGCTGCTTATTTCTGCCTCAATTAAAGGCATGAACATTGCATATTATTGAAAATTTGTAGTGTAGTGTTCATTTATTTTTCAGGACTAAATATTTTGGTATTTAATATTCAGATATTAGTGCTAATTTGTTTTCAAATCAAGTACCCATTATATGCACCTTTGCCTTATGGCAAGGCTCCAGGTATCCTTTGCACCTTAGTTCATCTTGCGCCTTCGACTAGTAAGTTATGGACTCTCTGTATCTTTCCCATGCTAGTAGATTTCAGTTGATTAAATATACTATTCAGAGTACTCGTACTATGGTTAGTTCTTGTTCTCTCAAGATCTGTTGAGGGCTTGGAGCAGAGGTCTAAAGCTTTATTATGGAAGGGTAATGGTTGGAATAGAAAGTGCTGTACAGTTAACTAGTCTTATGTTCTAGTAAACCTTACATGAAGGAGGAATTGGTCTCAAATTAGTAGCTGATTGTAATACCTGAGAATCTCTTTCCAGAAATAAAATTCTAGCATTCCTTTCCAGTTTCCAGCCAAATTCCCTAGAATATAGCACAAAGAGCCGAGCTCCAAAACCTCTTTACATCCCTTGCATTTCCTGAAGAGAAACAGAAGGACTTATTGCAATGGCTTCCTGCGAGTCTCCAATGTATTTTTCTAATTGCCCGATAAGATTTCCCCAGTTTCCACGATCTTTCAAAATCATTTTTTCTCTCTAACATTATTTTCTAAGGCTCTATGGGAATTTTAGTATTTTAATCAGCAAAAAAGGTTTTCCTTATGAGGAAAGTAGTTCTTTCATCATTATGAAGACCATGACCAACATAGTTATTCCATTCTTCTTTCGATTGATGAATGGAGATGGCTTACAAAGGAGCTACATGTTTTTATTCACCAAAATGCCAACTCCATGGTTGAGATCTTTCAAGGCACCAAATCATTTCACTCTGTTATAATTAATAGCAAATATCTATGGCTGTTTGTCTTTGGAGAAGCTTTTGAGTTGGGGGCTATTCAAATGATTTGTGTATTGGATGGTAAGGCCTTAGGGTGGAATAATTTTCTTGGCATGGTGGAGGATTGAGCAGAGGGAAGAAAAGTAGGAGCAAAAAATTCATTGCAATAGGTAAAAAATGATAAGAAGTGCAGGTGTTTGGATTGTTGCTTTATGAACATGAGTCAAGGGTTATGGTTGTTGGAGTTGACTGATTATAGCTGCAGGTAAACAATCCTTGGAGGTGGCAATGGAGGTTTTCTGGTGAGCGAGATGAGGAAGGGAAGAACTCAATTTTGGCAGTTTTCATCATGACAAAAAATCAGGGATGCTACTGGTAAATCCTACTGTTGCAAGGGGAATATTTTTAAAAATTGCAGACAAAGATAAGCTGCAGCAAATCATTGGAGCCCCTGACTGTAGGTTGAATGAAGGAAACTCATTAATTTTGCATAGAATGATGAGGCCCATCTCATAGGGCCCAAAGAAAACGCAAGCGTAGGTTGTCTTCATGGGAGTTAGATAAGGCCAAATTCAAAGAGCAATGGGCTGGCTATTGCACTTAAGGAGACTAATTTAATGAGCTCCCAACCTAATGATATCTTGTGGGTGGGCCTAAGTTTCTCCCTGTAGAACAAAAACCTAAGAGGCCTGTAGTAGGGCAAGAGTTCTTGTCTTCATGAATCAGTAACTTCAAGCAGGAAGTAAGAGTATTATAAAGCCGTTTTCTTCTTGAATTTAGGGAGTTAGATAAAAGGATAAAGGAAGTCAGAGTGCTTGTTGAAGACAATAGAGATAGAGGAGGTATGATAAAATATAATTTGATGTTACATCGCCTTTCGAGGGCTCATGTGAAGGCAAAGGAGATGATGAGGACTGGGGGAGGGATGAACTGAAGAGGAAGGAAAGGGAGGCTTTATTATCTAATGAATTTGAGCATCGCTTTTGAAGGAAATGTGAGGAGAACAAGTCTCTTCAATTTCATGATTTTGAGAAAGACAATTCGTTACAAGAATATCTATGGCATATGGACATCTTCAACTGTTAATGTGAGGAGATTTCGCGAATCGAAGGACAAGTGGAATGTAAAAAGTTGGAGAAGGAAGGGAAGAGCCTTGGCTTTGAGACCTTAGCAAGCAATGGGCATTCATGGTAATAATGCTCTATAGTGAATTCGCAGTTCGGATGAACCTAACTAGAATCATATAGGGTTTAATTCAACTGGATCTCTTTCTATTGTCCCAAATTTGATTCCTCAATCTTATCAAGGTGATATTGTTCGCAATATTGCTAATGAACCTTTTTGGACTTGCTCAATAAAGGTTGCTACATTTCAAGGTATTCTTTCCACTCCAAAGCATTCCGTTACTTTTTTTGTGCCTAAAAGAGTCAACCAACTAGGATTTTGCCTACTGTGGACCTTTAGGAGATGAGAGGGACAACGAGAATGCCGAAAACCTTCTTGATGAGTTAGAACTTAGCCTTGTGAACCTAAATTCAAAGGTTGTTAGAATTGGTAGGGGAGTATAGGGGAAAGGAAAAATCCTCAAAGTTGAGCAAAGAGCTAGGTACACTTGTCTCCTTAGTTATTTATTAAAAGAGGCAGAGGCAATTGGGTAATGTTAGTTGTAATTGATGAAGCTCCTCTATTGGAATGTCCAGGGGTTAGGGGTAGACTTTATGAGTGGTTGGGTTTTAAATTTACGAACTAGTTTAAGTTTGTGAAATTTTTTTTTGAAATTTTGGACCAAGTGATGACTAAGGAGGCGTTTGGAGGAGTTTGATTAAAGGATGCTTATCCACAGTGTCTATGTCTGTCAATAGTGAATGGTCAGCCAAGGGAGTGGTTTAAGGCTTTGTAAGGATTGAGACAAGGGGATCCTCTCTCCCCTTTTTGTTTACTTTTTTAGTAGTTGATGTGTTGAGTAGAATGCTTAACATGCTTAAGACCTTGATGTGATTTGGGGTCTTAAGGTTGGTAACATGTTAGGGAGGTTGAATATCCCATCTTTAGTATGCTAATGGCACAATTTTTTTTCCCCATGAGCATCACTACATTTAAAAAGGTTTTAGCGTTACTTGAAATTTTTGAGAAAATTTTAGGATTGAAGATTAACATGTCTAATAGTGGGTAGCATGCATTAAGATGACATTTATTAAGGAGCATAAGCACTAATGACATTTATTATCTCTTCATCTAAGACCATCTTGATTTTTATAATTTTATCCCCTACTCTTTTGACATCTACAACATTATCTTTTAAGCATTTGTCTACAATGATTTCCAACCCCATTTTTATGTTTTTCATTTCCAGTGTATCAAAGTTTGAATCCTAATTTTTCAATTTCTCTAGCTTTCTCCCCTACCTACTTAGTTTCTTGAAGGCAGATAAGATTAATTTTTCTTCTAATTATTATGTCATCTATCTCCATGCTTTACCTGGAAGTATCCCTATATTCTAAGTTGCTAGTCAATCCTAGTCTCTTGAACTAACTTCTTTACTTGCCTGCACCTAGAATGATGTGGGAACGCTCCCATATTTGATGTCATTCTCGGGTGCCAACACGACATGCCGCTTTGGGGTGACGACCTAGCCCGATCTTGCCCACTTTTTACTACACTCGGGTAGTATAAGTGGAAATGTTTGGAATATGTGTTGAAGATTTTTGTGTTTGGAATGGTACAGAGAAGTAGGTTCTGGGAGCTCTTTTCCTTTTTTGGATGGTTTTGATGCATATGGATGGTGGCCACTCTTATGTGTTTGAAGGTTTTTGTTGATTATTAAGGGAGAATTTGAAGGATGCAGGTTCGATTTTTTGTATTGATTTTGGTTCCACAATTTTTCTAAGGATCGAGAAAACATGGGTGTTATGCTGCTGATAAGGAATACTTCCAATGTTGAAGTTGTTCGATTTGCTTCAATGAAGGACGTCATAGTCATTGGTGAGGATTTGTTTTGAAACCGTAGGTACTAGATTACGAATGATCTACGATCCTCTTAGATGGTAGGTGAGGGGTTGGTTCAAAATTGAGGGTACCAATTCACAAGTAATCGGGGAATTCTTTTGTTCGTTAGGAAAAATGATGGGAAGGGGAGGGGTTTTTGAGATAAGGATGGGTTTTTTTTTTTTTTTTTAAAATTTAAACCAATTGGGAAGTTAGCTTCTAATTTTCACAAAATGGGCTTAGTTTTATTGGACCTAATGAAGTTGAGAAGGGGGTTGTAATCAGTATGGGCCGAGTGCTACAGAAAGGGTGTGGAGTAAAATTTATGTTGTGGTTAAAAAATACACTTGGAGTTACTGGTATTACTAAAACAACAATTCTATGATAAAGATGTGAGTTCTACAGAAGAAAATAGTAAGGTTGGAAATAGTGCTTTAGTAGGGATTGTTGAAGCTGATACTCAAAGGGGCGTCAATGGATTTCCAGGAAAAAAAATTGTGCAATCTAATAATTCACAAATGATTATTGCTGTGCAAAAGCCATTTCTTCTCTTTTATATTCTTTGAATGGTTCTAAGAAACAAAATGATGAGCACAAAGCCTTATCATTGGAATAGGATAAGGTTGGAAAGGTATGCTTTTATGAGTTTGATGATGATCTGGAGAGCTTATCTAAGTTTGGTAAGTGTTCATTGTTAAATTAGGTGGCAGAACGAGGGATATGTGATTGTTTTTTGGGTTATTCACCATACAAGTCATAGTGTAAGGTGCAAGCTATCATTCCTGAGGCACCATTGACAATACCGTGGGCTTAAGTGATTGTTTCTTATTATGGACAACTTGAGGTGAGGAATGAAGTTTCTAAATGGACATTTGAAGATGCTTAGATTAGTGTTAACCATTTGAAGATCACAATTAATCAAATAGAAAATTTAGTTGACGAGGTGGTCTTGCCTATCATTTCTATAAGATATTGTCTTCCTGTTCAAATTGTTAATGAGTTTGCTCTAGTAGTTGGGAATGGTAAGGCTGGGAATAACCTTTTCATTAAAGATCAAGAGGGTCCCACTTCCCGAGAGGTATATTACCCATTCCTTGTTTGTCAAATTCTATTCTTAATTCTTTATGCCAAAAGGATACATCTCATGAAGGAGGGGTTGTGATCATTAATTCATTGGTGGGATGAGAGAGACAACTAGAATCCTTTAAAACTCCTTGAGGGGATGGGTATTAAGATGGTGAACTTCTTTAGGAAAAAAATGAAAGCAGTAATTCCTCCTAGGATCTATGAGAGGAAGAGAAGGATGGTACAAAAAGAGTTGAATAAGTTAGCTACATCAATGAATCATTAAGGGGGTTGGGGTAGAGGTAATGGGGGACACTGGTTAAATTGTAAAAACCATTAGTAGGAATGTTAGGGGGTTGGGGGATGTGAGAAAGAGGGGTCTTATTAAGGAAACTTTAAACATGAGTTCTCCTAATATTGTTTTTATCTACGAAACTAAACCTAAGTGTCAGATTTCTGGGGAATAAATTAGGAAATTCTATTTTTTAAAATATGAAATTACTATTTCCGTTTCTAATAGTTTCAGTTTCTTGTTTTCTAGCCTAGAGATCTGTTGATTTGATTTGCTGATTTTGTGGTGATTTGATTTGCTGATTTTATGGCCTTCCTCTACTATTTATCTTGTAATTGTGTCTCTTGAAATTAAATAAGAATGGTTATTATTCTTCTAAAAAATCCTTCATGGTATCAGAGCCTCGTGCTCTTTTCTTCTTATGATGTCGTATAAGTTGGTGATCACTGGCGCCCAAAGAAATCCTACCGGCTCTTCTGGTACTTCTAAAACCATTCCACCCAATCCCACTATTCCTCCCAAGTTTGCATCTGCTGATTACTATTCCTAGAATTCAGCCCTTATCTCACGGTTACAAAACTCAATGGTTGTAAGAAACCATGGTGCGAGCATTGCAAAAAACCATGGCATACGAAGGAGACGCCTTGGAAGCTTCATGGTAAACTAGCAAATTGGAAGCCAAAATCCAAACGTGATAGTCACGCCTACCAAGCCACTGCTGAAGAGACTCAGGAGCCTTCTACCAACTCAGATGCAGTCCCTTTTACCGAGGAGCAATTAGAGCACCTGTACAAATTGTTTCAATCTCCAAAACTATCCTTAACTCCGTTTTGTTCTTTGGTACAAAAGGGTAACTCTCTTGCTATTGCATTTTTAGGTTTTAATCCTAATTCTGTTCATTCTTGGATAATTGATTCTAGCGCAACTGATCATATGACTGGTTGCTCCAAATTGTTCTCATCCTATAGTTCGTGTTTAGGCAATAAAAAGGTTAAAATTGCAGATGGTTCACTCTCGGTAATTGCCAAGACAGGAACTATCAAACTCACTTCTTGTTAATTCTCCATGATGTGTTGCACATTCCAAATTTGTCTTGCAATTTTTTGTCCATCGGTAAAATTAACTTTGATCATCAATGTCAAGCTTATTTCTACTCTTCTTATTGTGAGTTTTAGGAATTAACCACGGGGAGGATGATTGGCAGTGCTAAGGAAAGAGATGGACTCTATTATTTTGACGATGGAGCTAACTCGAGTAGACAATGTCAAAGTACTTGCTTAAATTCTATTTCTGTTTTCAAAGATAATGATATCATGTTATGGAATAATAGGTTAGGCCATCCTAGTTTTCAATATTAAAAATACTTGTTTCCTAGTTTATTTCGGAATAAAAGTCTATTTTCTTTTCAATGTGAAGTTTTTCAGTTTGCTAAACATCATCGGGCATCCTTTTCCACTCAACCCTACAAACCAACTAAACCAGTTACTGTGATTCATAGTGATATCTAAGACCTATGTAGAACGTCTAGACATTCTAGCAAAAAATGGTTTGTGACCTTTATTGATGATCATATGAGATTAAGTTGGGTTTATTTGATAAAGGAAAAATCTAAAGTGGAAACAATTTTCAAAAATTTTTACACCATGGTACAAACACAATTTCAAAAAAATATTCAAATATTTCAGAGTGATAATGGTCGAGAATATTTCAAAAACATTTTGGGCCAATTTTTTCTTGAAAAAGGAATTGTTCATCAAAGCTCTTGTGTCGACACTCTGCAACAAAATGGTTTGGCTGAAAGAAAAAACAAACACTTATTGGAAGTAGCTCGTGCATTGCTTTTTACCAATCAGGTACCTAAATATCTTTGGAGTGAAGTCGTTTTTACTGCTACATATCTCATAAATAGAACCCCTAATAAAGTTTTAAGCTTTGAAACACCTTTCGGTGTTTTTCATAAGTTTTATCCAACAAATCGGTTGTCTTCTTTGTTACCACTAAAGATATTTGGTTGTACAACTTTTGCTAATATTCATAGTCATAATTGAGGAAAACTTAAACCCCGAGCCACAAAATATGTGTTTGTTGGTTATGCTCCCACTTAATAGGGGTATAAATGTTTTGAACCCATTTCCAAAAAAAATGTTTGTTACCATGGATGCTACTTTCTTTGAATTACATCCCTATTTTATGTCTCAGAGGGGGAACCAAAACAAAGATTTGGCTGTGTTTCATGATTTTTTCCAAATTGAAAGTTGCAAAATGATCCTTGTCAAACTTTGATTATTTAGCTTGAAAACCCAAACTTTATTATACCAGGAGAAAGTGAGTCGAGTTTTTTAGATACTGAAAAGGCACGTCTTTCTATAGTGCCATCTCATGATGTTCATGATCATAACAAAGGAGAAACAGGAAAAAACACCACAACATTGGTACCATTTGACATTGTCTACTCGCGATAGAGGACAACTCGAAAGAAAGGGTCTTCCAATCCTTTACACTGTCCAGAATCCGTAAACCCTCCAGGTAATGTCCTCACTGAGCCTTTACCTCATGTTCAGTCCATTTCATCTTCGAGTTCTAAGTCCTCTAGTTCTGAACCCGAGTTTGGTTCCAATCCTAAGTTCGATGATTCCGAACTTCCCGTTGCTGTCCGGAAGGGTGTGAGGTCTTGCATCCAACATCCATTCTCCAATTATGTGTCATATGAAAATCTCTCACTTGTTTTTTGTGCTTTTACCTCACAATTGTCTTGTATGGAGATTCCTAATACTCTGCAGGGTGCTTTGAAAGTTCTCGAGTGGAAGGAGGCTGTCTTTGAGGAGATGAAAGCTCTTGAAAAAAATGGCACGTGGGAGTTAGTTGATCTACCAAGAGGAAAGACAACTGTAGGGTGCAAATGAGTGTTTACAGTAAAGTGTAAATCTGATGGTTCTCTAGAACAACATAAAGCTCGATTGGTCGCCAAGGGATTCACTTAGACCTATGGCATTGATTACTTGGAGACATTCGCCCCCAGTTGCAAAGCTAAACTCTGTAAGAATCCTTGTCACTTGTAGCTAATCCTGATTGGCCTTTGCAATAGGTGAACGAAAAAGATGCATTTCTTAATGGAGACTTGGAGGAAGAAGTGTACATGGATGCACCTCCAAGATTTGGTGAAAAGTTTTGCACAAAGGTGTGTAAATTGAAGAAGTCCTTATATGGGTTAAAACAGTCACCAAGAGCCTGGTTTGAGAAATTCACTTAGTTTTTAAAAAGTCAGGGGTATACTCAAGGGCAAGGTGATCATACAATGTTTATAAGACATTCACAGGATGGGAAGATAGTGATATTGATTGTGTATGTGGACGATATAATTCTCACTAGATATGCGTACTTGAGAAGAACCGATTGAAGACTTCCCTCTCATCAACATTTGAGATCAAGGACTTAGGATCTCTGAGGTATTTCCTTGGAATGGAGGTTGCTCGGTCGAAGAAAGGGATTGTTGTCTCCTAATGGAAGTATGTCCTTGACCTCCTTAAGGAGATTGGGATGAGCGGTTGTAGGCCAGCAGGCACTCCAATAGATCCCAATAAGAAACTTGGAGATGACAACGAAGGTGATCCAGTGAATACAACTCAGTATCCAAAGTTGGTGGGAAAGTTAATTTACTTATCACATACATGGCCCGATAGAGTTTGGTGAGCCAATTTATGCATTCACCCTACGAGAAACATCTTGAATCAATTTATCGGATTCTCAGATACTTGAAGAGTACACCAGGCAAGGGTTTTCTCTTCCAGAAGACCACACAGCAGAACATAGAGGCATACATTGATGCAGATTGGGCAGGCTTAGTTATTGACAGGAGATCCACGTCAGGATACTATACTTATTTCTGGGGAAATATGGTCACATGGCGAAGTAAGAAATAGAATGTGGTTGCAAGGAGCAGTGCCGAGGCAGAATATAGGGCTATGGCTAACGGAGTTTGTGAGATGCTATGGCTGAAGAGAATTCTTGAAAAGCTGCGGATGCTGGTGAACATGCCAATGAAGTTGTATTGTGACAACAAAGTTGCCATAAGTATTGCTCAAAATCCAGTACAACATGATCGCACGAAGCATGTAGAGATTGACAAACACTTCATAAAAGAGAAGATTGATAGTGGAGCTGTTTGCATGCCTTTTGTTCCTACTACTTAACAAATAGCCGATGTCTTCACCAAAGGACTATTTCAGACCTAGTTTTGAGCTCTTTGTAAACAAGTTGGGCATGATAGATATCTACACTCCAACTTGAGGGGGAGGGGGGCGTTGGATTTCTGGGGAATAAATTAGGAAATTCTATTTTTTAAAATTTGAAATTGCTATTTTAGTTTTTAGTAGTTTCAGTTTCCTGTTTTCTAGCATAGAGATTTGCTAATTTGATTTGCTGATTTTGTGGTGATTTGATTTTCTGATTTTGTGGCCTTACTGTACTATTTATCTTGTAATCTTGTCTCTTGAAATTCAATAAGAATGGTTATTCTTCTTCTAAAAAATCCTTCACTAAGAATGTGGATGGTTGTGTGATTTGTGGTATTTGGAATTATAGGTTTAAGGAGTAGGAGGTTCTTCCTTCTTAGGAGCAGGGTGAATCCTTATCTTGTGGATACTTGTTCAATTGTTGTAATAGATAGTCTTGTGGGGGTTTTTTCTATTTGTCTTGCTGGAAGTGAAAGGTAGGGGTGGCTCTCGTCAGTCTATGGTCGCACCAAACTTGCTCTTAGGCCTTATTTGTGGGATGATTTATATGTTGTATATGGTTTTTGTTATCCTAGGTGGGTTTTAGGGGGATATTTTATTGTGGTGAGATTCCCTAGGGTAAAGAAAGGCGGTGGGAGGTTTACCTCGGGTATGAATAATTTGATAATTTTTTTAGAGATTGTGGTTTGAGGGATTTTCCTTTGGGTAATGCTTTACTTTCCTAGTGAGTTGTTTTGTTTTTTTTTTTTTTTGGGGGGGGGGGGGGGGGGAGCTAATTATTTAGATAGATAGGTTCTTGTTTTCTAGTGAGTGCGAGGATGAGTTTCCTAATCTTTCTTAGTGGGGTTTTTATCTAGGGCAAGTGTTGAAACATTTTCGTATTCTATTAGAGTCTAGTAATTTTGAGTGGAGGCCAACTCTATTTATATTTGAAAATATGTGGCTCGGTCATAAGACTTTTTGATCTTTGGTTAGGAATGCTTGGAGTGAGAACATTGAGAAGCGTTATGAAGGTTTTAGGTTTATGAAAAAAAATTAAAACTCTTAAAAGAAGAAATGAGAATCTAGAATATTGAAAATTTTGGGGATTTTAGGGTGAAGAAAGTCAACATTTTAATTGAGGTTAATTTGTTGGAGAGAAAAGACGAGGGGAATCTTTTGGAGTGTGGTAAGGTGAAAAGGTTCGTTGAAATATTTGGTGAGCTGAAGGGCCTAATCACAACGATAGGTCTCTCCTGTTATTTATAATATGTTAAATCCATTCCAATGACAACAATACCCTTGTTAACTCACACTAACATAATACTAACACACTAATAATGCTAAAAGACCAAAATAGCCATTAACACTCCCCCTCAAGATGGAGCATAGATATTATATGCTCTAATCTTGTCACAAATGAATTTAACGCAAGCACCCCCCAAAGCTTTAGTAAAAAAGTCAGCAAGCTATAGACCAGACTTTGCATAAGTGGTTATAATGAGCTTTTGCACAAGTTTCTCCCAAATAAAGTGGCAATCACTTCAATGCGTTTTGTCCGCTCATGGAAGATTGGGTTGGAGGCAACATGAAAAGCAACTTGATTATCACATGTCAGTTCCATAGATCGAGAATGTAGGAAACCTAGTTCTTCCAACATGTTTTTCAACCAAACAAGTTCACATGTAATGTGAGCCATGACCCTATACTCTGACTCAACATTTGATCTGGCCACTACAGTTTGTTTCTTACTCTTCTTGGAAACCAAATTACCATCAAGAAAGATACAATACCCAGTTGTAGATCTTCTATTGGAAAGCAATTTGGCTCAATATGCATTTATATAACCCCTAAACATATGTTGACCTTGATCTCGATGTAAGATACCTCTCCCAAGTGCCTTTTTGAGATATCTCAAGATGCAAGTTGCATCCTGATGACGTGTCCTTGAAGAATTCAAAAACTGACTCACAACGCTTGTTGCAGAAGATTGAATGGACCAAATCATGCTCTAGGAAACTGTTTTTATTTGTATAATGACTTCTTGAGCTAACACACTAAGCCTGTATCCCTTTAAGCAACAAGCTCAAGTGGTTGCTCTATATAGACCTCCTCCTCAAGATCACCATGCAAGAAGATAGTCTTCACATTTAATCAATGTAGAGGCCACTGATGAGTGGTAGCCAAAGAGATGAATGTAGGTGCTTGGTAAGTTTAGTGGCTGGGAACGTGTTGGAATAATTCAAGCCATACACCTAAATATATCTCTTAGCAACAAGACAAACTATAGGGTTACCTGTTTGAGCTAGATTGAAGGGAAACTTGGGAATATACAAAATAGAAGGAAGAAAAAATAGAGGAAATGGGATTTATAGTCCCTATTCCCTTAATGGTTGTGGTGGATCCATCAGCAAGAATAACATGAGGTAAGTTCTCAAGATATTGGAATGTAGAGAATAAATTAGGTATACCAATGATATGATTAGTGCTAGTTGAGTCTATAACTGAAAGGGTTAGGACGAGAAGTACTAGATTACAAGCAAGCTATAGGGTTACTTGTTTGAGCAAGAGATGAAATAGGAAAAGAAACTTCCTGGGATGCTTGATATTGCTTGAATTTGGAATACTTTTCCTCTCACATAGATACAGTAAATCCCCCCACCTCCCCCCCCCAAAAAAAAATATGGGCTCGAAAATGTGGAATCTGCAGTGGCTGCATTGGCAATACAACAAGGTTAACCGTTGAGATCCTAATATTGTTCCATAGTATGACGTCCTCATCCACAAAGAGTGCACTTGCGAGGAGCGCCTCTTCCTCATCCATATCTCTTCCACCATGGCCACTTGAGTCACCTTAACTTTTGCGGCTGCTTGGTTGGATATCAGAATCACCCAATGTAGCGAAAGAAATGCTCTCACAACCAAGGGTTGAAACACTTGATGCAAAGGTTGGGGAATGAGTGCTGGAAGAAGCACAGAGTATGCGAGAATAAACATCGACGAAGGATGGCAACTCTGCTCTACGTAGAATTTGGGATTGACTACCTCAAACTTGAGTTTCAAACCGACTACTTTTGCATCTTATGAAAATTGGCAGTTGTGGGTTGCACAATATTAAGCTTGCCATGGGTACGTTTTATCTCTGTAAAGTACTTTGTAACACTCCTCTCTCCCTTTTGTAGCCGAGAATACTCTAGGGATAGGTCTTACATATGTGTAATGTTACTAGAATGCCAGGAGCTTGACATAATCCCAAATCTCCTTACATGAATCCAGATGCATGCACATCCATGCAATCTAGGATTCCATTGAATTCCATAAAGGAGACAATCAATGCATCTTCTTGAATCCACACTTCTTTCCTTTTTTAATCGCTAGCTTGGATTGAAACAAGTGTTCCGATTTACATAGGCTACTTGATAGCCTTAGACTATTGGACATAATTCTTTCCATCAAACTTCTCAGTTGTTATTTGCGGAAATGATGAAAGAAACGTGCGTTTTGGGATTCAAGGACTCCATCCCAACACTTAAAAACTTAAACAAACAATAACAAGGTTAAATTGGAACAACTGCGAACAAATGACCACCATGAATAAGTCACGAATCAACTGTCACAAGGTCGCCACAACGCCAAGAAGCCAACGCACATCCCAAATAAATCAACGCATAGCCCTAATGGTATCAAACAACCACTACCAAGATGCTATGAGTGAACAATTGAAAAAGCTTCATTTTTTTACCAATATACACGACCCATACCTTCATATTATGATGTATGGGAGCATTTATTGTATTATAGAGGAAATCAGAGCAAAAAACTTGCTCAGAGCACTCTCATGTGTCCGCGCGTGGAGTTAGAGTTGCCGACTTCTAGCTGACACGTGGGGGAACCTCTGGTGGTGAAATTTCGCAGGTAGGTAGATCGGCATGTTCTCGGGAGAGATGTGGTTTTTTTGCAAAATATGGGGTATTTCTTAGAGTTTATGAAAGGGCAGCAACATCCTGTTTTGTTTTGTTTTTTTTTTTTGTTTTTTAATTTTTGGCAACAACTGTTTTTACAGCAACTCCTAGATTGCCTTCTAATCTTTGGTGGTGCATATGATGTTCTACAGCAGCAGGTTTGAGGTTTAGGATATGATTTGGTGGTGGGTTTGAGGTTTAGGGTTTGGTTCTGGTGGTGGCTATGAGGCTTATGGTTTAGGCTTGATCTTGCTTTGACACCATGTTGAAATATTTGGTAAATTGAAAGACCTAATCGCAATGATAGGTCTCTCCCTTGCTTTATAATATATGTTAAGTACATACCAATGACCATGTACCCTTACACTAACATAATACTAACAAACTAATAATGCTAAAAAACCAAAATAACCATTAACAAGGTTAAAGTTGATTAATAATTTAGTGAATGTTTTGAGGGAATCGAATAATCCGAAGCAAAAGCGAAGTTTAAGTGGATTAGGGAAGCTGATTATAATTCTAAATTTTCATAGTTTCACTATTGATAGGAGGAGGAAATGAGGAATAAGATTTTAGATTTGGAATTGAAGGGAGGAGAGGTCACTGCTGATTCTTCTTCTTCTTTTATTATTGAAGAGATTACAATTTTTTTTTTGCTATAATTTTTTACTGAGGAGGATATTTGTAGGTATGCGGTGCTAGATTGAAGTCTTGTTTGTAGTGAACAAATGAGGTGGTTAGAGTGGCTTTTTAGGAAATTGAGGTTGTGGTTAAGGTGGTTGTGTTTAAGATGGAGAGAGATAAGGCTTCGGGTCTGGATGTGTTTAATATAAGTTTCATATAAGACTGTTGGGATATTGTTAGAGGGGATTTAATGAAGATCTTCGATGAAGCACTAACACAACTTTTATCACTTTGGTGACTAAGAAGAGTAGACCTATCAAAGTTATAGATTTTCAGCCTATTAGTTTAGTGACTAGCATGTATAAGATCATTGCTGAGGTTTTAACAGAGAAGCTAAGTTTTTTTATTGGAGATATTATTTTAGAGGCTCAAAATGCTTTTGTTAGGAATAGGCAGATTTTGAATGCTATTTTTGTGACATCCCGAACCTGCCAAGTGGGGCCCGAAGGTTACGTGTTTCAATCACCAGTTTCTGATACCAAACACCACAATCATGTAGCAGAAATAAGATAAACAACCTCAAATTAAATACCAGAGTCTATCTATATATATATATATCCCATAAACAACTACCGCCATTTGTTTACATTACATACTAGTATTTCAAAAAACATAAACTATACATAAGCTGCTATTACAAGCACTCCGAAGTTTACCACAAAATACTACCCTACCCTGGAGCTCTATGCTCGATCGCCTGATGGACCTGAAAATATGATCATCCACTAGGGTGAGACGCATCTCAGTTGGAAGAACAAATCATAGCAGTGTGTGGCAAAGAGTTTAAATAAATACATAACATATATTCATTTGTGTTTCGCTAACCACAGCAGCTGAGAAAACGTACCATTAACAACAATACCGTCATCTGATATCATACACGCATTCATAAATATTTTTAATAATAATAATAATAATAATGCCCGAGAATATGGAAGATTACCTGCCCATACAAGTAGCTTTCCTCTGCTCTAATACTGATATTAGGACACTCACCTTACTCGGTAAGCCCTCGGACTATGTATATAGGCAAAGTCTCCAAGAATAGGGAAGGTTCCCCGCCCATACAAGTAGGTTCCCTCTGCTTTGGTACCAAACTGAAAATATTAGGGCACTCGCCTTTCTTAACAAGCTCTTGGCAAAAAGTTTTACCTTGCCATAAATATACATATAATTAAATTAACATACATTTTATCTTATTAGGTCACATTCCACACAAACCATCCACACAGGAGAACACCGTCCACACAGGATTCTCATTTATACAAAATACTCGGTCCACACAGGACTGGTCCACACAGGACTAACATCTTCACAGAATACATGGTCCACACAGGACTAACATTATGCAGAAATACATGGTCCACACAGGACTAACATCACACAGAAATATATCGTGGCCCACACAGGCACTACTAATCACCAATGCCAATCCCCATGACCTACCCGTGGTATATCAGTAGAACAATCTCCTCGGGCCTGCCAATGCTCTACCCCAATATATAATGACAATATACGAACTCCTCAGGCTTGCCAACGTATATCGTGATTACATCTAGGCAATATAACGAACTCCTCAGGCCTGCCAGCGTTATATTGTGATACACACGAATAACCACACAAAATGACCCATGTACACACATCACATTATTTGTCACGCAGCAATCTCCAGCAGCTAGTATTCACAAACAATCATTATTCACCAATAACTGTACTCACAGCTAACCAATGTTCACAATCCAATAGCAAATTTCATCATTCTGTACTCACATCAACAAATTAAATTATGAAAGTTGTATTCCTGCCACACAATTTCTTTTCCATATATATATAATATCAGAAGTCAGTATTTTTCCAAATGTTTAACCATGTAAATAAATCATACCTAAATATATATATTTTGTATACCCAAATTAACTGGTTTAAAATTTAATAAAAACCTACTATAATTAGTTCCCTTTACCTGTTTTCTTAAATTACGCTCGCGGAAACCCCGAAACGTCGCCTGCGCACTCATTCGAATCCCAATTCAGAAACCTGAGTTTATCAACCCAAATTTCAATAAAATGCTATTTTATCATTCCCTAGGCCCTATATACTCCATATTAAGAATAAAACTTAAAAATACCCTACTTACCCTGATTTTGGGATGATGCCTCGGAACCTCAAATTGAAAATCTGCTCCGCGTAAGTTGCAGAGAATCTTACCAAGAACCTCATGGTGGTTCCTGATCGTCAAAACGGGGCATAATGGAGTGAGAATCGAAGATAGAAGGGTGGGGGACCGTAGGGTTTCGGAGTGGAAAAAAGAGAGAATTTGATTTTTCTTTGAAAACTGTTCGCAGGATTTTCCTTATAGTGACCTTTGTGTAGAAAACCGTCGCCGGTTTTCTCAGACCTCCAGAAAACCGTCGCCGGTTTTCTATTTAACCGACCCGTTTTTCACTGTTTACCCATTACCGTTCCGCGGTAACACCAAATTGTTGCCAGTTTTTCTGTCTCCTCTAGAAAACCGTTGCTGGTTTTCTCCTTAACTGGTCCAAATTCTTCTTTTTCACATTTATTTTATTATTTTATTTTCCTAGGTCCTTACAATTTTAGTTGCATATTAGGTTGTTGAGGATGATCATAAAAGGACAATAAAGGGGTAGTCAAAGTACTTTTGTTGGGAATAGGTAGATTTCGGATGCTATTTTAGTTGAAATTTAGGTTGTTGAGGATGTTCATAAAAGGAGAATAAAGGGGTGATTGTTGGGAATAGGCAGATTTTGGATGCTATTTTAGTTGCAAATTAGGTTGGTGAGGATGTTCGTAGAAGGAGAATAAAGGGGTGGTTTTTAAGCCATACTTTGAAAATGCTTATGATCAAGTTGTAACTTCCTTGATAAAATCATTTTAAGAGAGGGGTGGTCAAAGATGGCCGTCTTGGATTAGGGGGTGTTTATCTAATGCTTGTTTCACTGTTATTATCATGGAGAGCCTAAATCTGGGTTTAGGGCTTTGAGGGGAGTTGGGCAAGGAGATCTTCTTTCTCCTTTTTTGTTTGTTCTTGTGGTAGATGTTTTTAGTAGATTGGTTCATAGAGCTGCAGAAAGAGGTTTTGTGAGAGGGATTGGGGTGGCAAGTGTGGGTGCTGTGGTTTCTCATCTTCAATTTGCAAATGATACTATTTTCTGAAAGAAGATCATAGGGAGCCTCTTTTAAATGTGCTTACTATTTTCCAATTGTATGAGAGGATCTTTAGTTTAAAAATAAACTTGGGGAAGATTGGGTTAGCTTGTATAATTTGGATATTTATAGATCTTTGGAATTGTCCTCTTTAGTTGGGTGTGGCGTTCTTGATTGGCCTCTAATATATCAAGGTGTGCCTCTAGGTGGTAATCCTAGATCAGTTGGGTTTCGGGATCCTGCAGCAGAGACGGTGTCTAAGAAGTTGGATGGGTGGGATGATGTTTTATTTCCTCTAGGTGGGCATATTACACTCGTTCAAGCTTGCCTTGCTAGTATTCCTCTTTATTTCTCATCTATCTTTAGAATACCTATGAGGGTAGCCAGTAGTATTGAGAAGATCATGAGATTTTCTTTGGCCTGGGGTGGGGTAGATTAAAAAATCATTTGGTTAGTTGGGAGGTTGTCTTTAGGTCTGATGGAGGGGGGTTCAGGTGTTGGTAAGTTGGTGTTTGAGAACATTCATTTAATGGGAAAATAGTTGTGGGATTTTCTCTTAGAGGAGTTCTCCCTTTGGCACAAAGTTACTAAAAGTAAATTTCGCCTGGATGATAATGGGTGGGATGCTAATCTGGGGTTGAGATGCTCTTGTGAAATTCTTTGGAAGGGTATTTCACAGTAATATCCTCTTTTTATTCCTTGTGCAATTTTGATTGTGGGAAATGGGTTGTGTTTGGTTTTGGAAAGACTTTTGGGTGCAGATTTCTTTGCTTTGCTCCTCTTTTCCCTGTTTGTTTAGATTATCCTCTTTGCACTTTATTTCTAATGGGGCTGGTTTCTATTGAGATTTTCCATTTTTGTAGGGATCTTAATGATAGGGAGGTTTTGGAGCTTGCCTCCTTTTTAGTTTGTTGGATGGTAGGCTCCTTTTTGAAAGGATAGACTATCATTCTTGGATTCTTGATTTTTTTGGGGAGCAGTCTTGTAAAACTTTCTTGAGCATTTAACCAAAAAAAAAAACTTGTCTTCCCCACTTCATAGATCTACTTGGAAGGCTGAAGTCCCCTCTAAGATTAAGCATTTATTTGGTTGGTCATTCTTAATAGAGTTAACACTAACAATCTGTTGCAGAGTAGGTGCCTTTCAAGGCCTTATCTCTGGATGTATGTTCATTTATTTTCAAAATTCAGAACCTACTTCTCATCTGTTCATTGCTTCTGTCCTCGGAGGGTGTGGAATATTCCTTTTGGCTTATTTGGAGAAAGTTGGGTGTGTTTGGAGTCGGTGGAGGCTTTTTTGGCTATCTATGTTTTCAGGTTTTGGAATACACGAAGATGCTTCGGCATTGTGCAATTTTTGCTGTTTTGTAGGGGACTTACTTGGAATGGAATGCTTTGACCTCATGGGTTTTTGCAGCTTGATGCTTCAAAGGGTTTTCATTTTCTGATTTACAGTGTGATTGGCTGGCTATGCTCTTTTGATTTTTTTTTTTTTTTTGTTTTTGTTTTTTTTCCCTGTATAGTTTAAGGAGGATTTCTTATGTTCCTCGTTGTACTTATTCTTAATAAAATCTTCTTTTTAACAACAATAACAACAACAAACCAAGCCTCAAGTCCCAGTGTCCCACTATGTGGGGTTGGCTACTTGAATTCTTTTTTTCATCTTTTTAAATAAAGAAGAAAAATTGTCTGGTCAAAATAGCCATTGACAGGATCCAAGTAGGAGAAGATGGATCATCTTGTTAGTTGGTTAGGGTTATAAGACTTAAGTATGAAGGGGGTTTAGACCTCGGGAATATGGTGCCTAAAAACATTTGTTTTGTTGGAAAATGGTTTTGGAGGGTCCCCCATGGCTTATGGTAATTATAAGTGAGTACAGTTTGTGTAGGAATGGTTGGGATACTATAGGAAGTTGCAATGCTTCTTATGCAACCGTTAGAAGCTCTCTTCTTCTACCCTCTTACCTGATGGAAACAAGAATCTTATTCAATTTTGGAGGTCAATTTGGTGGGCGAGTTTCCATGGGAAACCGCATATTTTGTTGAGTGTTGGATTCTTTTATTCCTTAAATGGGGAATGATTCGAGGGTTTGGGTGGGATTCTTTTTGTTCTTTTTCCATTAAATCTTTTCTTTCTCAGTTGTTGAAAACCCCGAACCCATTTTATTTTCCCTTGAACTACTTTATTTGGGGTGCTGAGGAAACCTTCCAGATTTGGGCTTTCATGCGGGCTTTGGCTCATCATAAGCTTAATACTAATGGTGTTGCAGGTGAAAAAACCTTACAAGGCTATTAGTCCAGATTTTGTTTTACGTGTTTAGGAGCAAGTGAAAATGAGTGATCACTTGTTTCTCTATTTTTGTGTTTTAAGCAGCTTCGGGCTTATCTATTCTTGGTTTTGATAAGGCATTGGTGCTGCCATGGACTGTTGGTGCTTTATTGTTGGTGTGGTATGGAGGCTTTGGGAGAAATAAAAGAGGGATAGTCTCATGGAGATGTGGTATTTTTGGCCTTTTTTAGACTTTGTTGATCAAAAGGAGTGCTAGGATTTTTAATGGCAAAAAATATCCCTTAACATATATTATCGAATAGATTTGTTTTCTTGGGCTTATTCTTTGGGAGTTTTGCTGTTTGGTCTTCAAAGGTATTTTGTGTGTGTTTTTTTTTTTTTTTGGGGGGGGGGGGGGGGGTGGGAACTTTATTATAACTGTTTCTATTTGTTTCAGGAGAATCTCCTATCCTATACTCTTTATTTTCCATTTTTTTTTATAATGATGTTTTTTCCCCTATATATGTATACATATGTATACACACACACACACACACACACACACATATATATATATATATATATATATATAGAATCATATATATATATGCCTGGAATGTGCAACGTGTTACGAGACAGCATAATAGCAAGGACAAAAGAATCACCTCTGCCTCAAATCTGCCAAATTAAGTTTTGTCCAACCACACTCATCCAATTTCATGAAAACACACAATGGGTTCATTCAATAGTCAAGTAATGTTGGCATGACAACCTTTGATCCATCTGAGCTGGTCGCTTTGGAACCATAACTTGAGTAGGTAGGGAGTTGAACTCACTTCCCACAAGCACGCAGAGTAACTCTCATCCCCATTGCACAATCTTCGTTTAAGTGAATCTACACTAAACAACCCTAAGTTGGAGCTCAGGAAAGTGACATCATATACTACTCAAGACAGACATACGAAGGTTCAACATCCCTCAATAGTCCAATCGGTACAAGGCAGTTCTTGAGAGTAAACTCAAGGGCCAACTTTGATGCCCATCCCGCCCTTTTGAGTTGGCAGTGACATGCAACACCATTCTCCAATGGATCGTCCGTGGGGTTCCGAATCCCACATGGAAACTCAAGACACCTTTGAGGATGTCTAGAGCTCAACCCTAAATGCTCCTGGCGATGCTCATCCCCCAAAAGAACACTGGGGTGGTAGGAAGCTCACCTGATGTTTCCCTCTCTAACAGTCTGCTTTCATACCATTCTCATTCTAGCATGAGGAACCATGGTTTGAGGAATCATACTTCACTTGTTTGAGGGCATCACTTTGATACTTTTGTAGATATGCCACAAGGCCATAGGACACTCAATGCACATCTATGACATCTCTATAATTGAATCAATGTTTTACAATAATTACTTCAAAGACAAATCTGCATGCCTGTGTTGTCCATCCAAACCTGTCCATATGTCCCTCTTGCATATATCACAAGTGCAAGAACGTGAGACCGTGACACAAGGTTTCAACAATATTTAACGTTAATGTGCTCCCTGGTATTTATTGGATAAGCACAGACCGTTTGAGGCTTTTGTGTGGATGGCCATTCTAGGATTTTGGAGGGGTAAAGGTGCAAGGATTTTATGGGCCTAAATTATGTATTTTATATTCATTTTTCTACTTTTATTTGGCATGATTTAAAGAATATTTTCATAATTTCTTATTTGAATGCCATTCCTTCTTTCTAGCTCTTTATATCACTGCAAGGTTATAAACTGGCTTTGTCAGCTTGTAGTTTAAAGCCTTAATTCTGTGGTGGTATATTCTCACCAGTGCGTGTGCACACATTTTTCTCATCAGTCTTGTTGCATTTATGCATTATCGTACATATTTTTTCTCTCTACAGAACAGTGGTAAATGAATACCATGAATCAGATTGATTTTTTATACAGATGTTAAAAGTCATTATTATTATTATTATTTTTTCATAGCCATCCTTGAACAAATTTTGCTTTCTAGCCAGTATTTTCACAATTCATGATGTCACAGGTGGTTTTCCCTAGTTTTGGTGAGAGGTACATTCCCACTGTTCTTTTCAACTCTATTTATGAAGTGGTTCGAGATATGCGACAAGAATAGTGTTGATCAACTATCAAGGCCAATTTATTCTTCGTATCCCCAGAGTAGCAACCATTGATCGGTACGAGAGCTGTTTACATTTTAATGTTGACTTTCATCAATGCAAATAGATCAATTACTTACTATTGTTAGCCAGTTGTGCAAATTTTCACAGAATCTCTGTGCATGGGAGTCTTCAGTCTTGGGGAATTGTAGAGGAAACTGATTGCGTTTCATAAATTGTAATTATAGCAGTCATTCTTTGTATACTTACCAGTTTGAGTTTGTCTCTGCCACAGCTTCTTTTTGTCTTTCTTTTTTTTTCCTAGTGCAGGTTTTCTTTTTTAGGCATCCCTTGCACTGAAATCTGAAGCGTAAGATTTTGCAGAATGTTTTTTTTTTGGCTTTCAACTTGCTCGAATTATGCCCCCTCTAATAAAATGGACTCATGTAAGTAATGCGATGACTGCACATAAGCTTACACGGCACAGTTTTAGTGGATGGGACATAGTATCCCAAGAGCAACTAACCCTACATTCGGTTTGTGAAATGTCATTCTTAGGAATAGATTAGTCGTAATAGGTTAGTTATAGTTATACAAAAAATTAAATTGTTATTATAAAAAAAATAACTATGTGAAATTTTTTACAAATCCATAATAAGGAGGGGACAAGGAATAACTATTCTTAAATTTTACTGTGGGATTGTATATTCCTTTCTTATTACATATTGAATGAAATAATTAGGAATACATAAGGGTAAATATTCTCTTTATTCTTGAATTTTACATTATATTTTATTTTATTTCAAAGAATAATTATTTTGTGAACCAAACATAAAAGTTTATATATATTTAGTTGACTCGTGAGCTTTTATGATAAGGTAATTTTAATCATTTTAATATAGTTGCAGGACCTATTTTTTAAGAATTACAAAACTGTTATATTTTTTTTAAATTTATCAATATTGTAAAAAATTTTAAAAATCATACAAAATATTGGAAAAAAATTAGTGAAAACCAAGTTGACACATTTATAATTACTCAAAAAATATTAAAACAAATGTTTTCTACTAGTCTCTACATGGAATTTGAGACCTGATCATCTTCAAGTGTACTGCTATTGTTTGAGATCATCTTATGTTCATCGATTTGATCTTCGTATATCCGTTGAGTACTTGTTTTTTTATTTAAAAAAAAAAATCCCCCTCTCTTAAGTGAAGGGAATATCATTCCGTCTAAAGCCAAATAATTTGCATAGGTTGCTGTCCTCCAATTCGGCCATTCCTATTCCAAGTGAGAAGTGAAAGGAGGTTTTGGTGAGCGTTCTTTATTTGGAATTTTAACCATGCCAATATAGTCGACCTATGGGCTATAGAAATATTTTAGATAGCCTTGGATTCCAACTCCATTTTCTTAGTGGTCTTCTCCACTAACAGGTAGGCTATCCTTGTTTGTAAGAATCAAATTACATCAGTCACTGAGCGTTTAGTAATTAGATTTTTACCCTAAGTTTCTTTGTGCGAAACAAAAGAAAAAAAGAGATAAATTTTGGTATCATAATCATGTAGTTATTATATTTATTTTGCAAATTGGACTGAATAAAATTTGTGAAGTTATCTAGAAAAATCTTATAAACTCTTCTTGCACACAGGAAGAATTTGCCTGTAAATATAGTACATAATTCTACTTCAAATTCTGGCACAGTTACTGTAGTCCAATAAAAGTTCCACACATACATAATGACCGCATTAAACAAAAAGGGAATTCTTTGTTACAAATAATAGAATATAATGCAATATTAGAGTTCATTAAAAAATATAGTTACTAAATGAGATTCGACATATTAGGAGTTAAAAAAATAAAAATGAAATAAAAAAATAAAACTCAGAAAAAAGAACTTAGGGAGATTAGGGAAATCATAATCTTTACAATACAATTGCCCGTTCCAAGATCCAGAAAGAAGTTTTGTTTGTAAAACAACGTAATATTTTAGTGCTAAGGGCGGGAATTCTATTCTCTCTCGACGCACATTTACCATTTGTGGGCTAAACTACACCTAACCCTGATTCTCCCCTGAATCGATCAGTTTTTAATCTTGTTGGCCTTCACCTTCTTTGTGGTGGAGCAAATCTTTGGCCATGGATTGGTTGAAGTTGGAAAAGCGCTTGGCTGCAAGCTCTTTGATACTCCATCTCCTCAAAATGACAAACCACAGCCCTTAGAACCGTGTCTTCTTGCAGCAAATGGATTGTCAAGAACTTGGAGTAGCCTATTTGAGAAAAATCTTCAAGAAGTCTTTGATTTGTGATATTTTCAACCGATTTAGGCTTATGCCAAATTTGCCACATGAAGAGATTTCAAAAATCAGGGCGAGAAAATGGAAAGACTCGCTCATTGATAGATTCTTAGGGAAACCACCAGTCTATACTTGTATAAATAGTGTTATTGAAAAAATCAGGAAAAAAGCTGGAATTATCAAAATCCTCTCCCTTGCAGATGGAGGCTTTCTCTTCAAAATCATTAGCATCAAGGATAAGGAATTGATCATTAATGATGGTCCTTGGTTGATTGGCAATACCCCAATGCTTATGGAGAACTGGACTCCTTTGGTGAAAAAGGAAAAATTGTGCAAAGATAAGGTTCTTGTTTGGGTCAAGTTCTACAACATTCTTACAGCTTATTGGAGAAACACTGAGCTTAGCCATACAGCCAATTTTATTGGTATCCCTTTGTACCTGGTCTCGTTTACTAAACAAATGAGAAGCCTCTTTTGTACAAGAATTTGTATCGAAGTAGAAATCAAGGATCACTCCCTAATTCTATTGAGCTACTTTAGAGGGGAACTCTATTGCAATTAATATTGAATACACTTGGAAGCCAGTCAGATACTCCCAAGTGCTCAAAATTTTGCCACTTGGGGAATCAATGCGAAGGCAAAATAATGGGCTGAAAAGAAGAAACCATCTGCAGATGTACCCATCTCAAATTCCTTTAATATACTCAATATGAACACTACTGAGGAGCTGAGGAATGATGATAAAAAAACTTGAAAATCAAAACCCACCCAACCTCAAAGCTCCGAATGATCCATTTCCCTCTCAAGAAGAACACCTTGGCACTGAAGAGACCTAACCATCAAGCCCTACTGCTTATGAATCCACTATAACCCCAATTAGGAAGGCCAATTATGTAGAACTCGATGAGTCATTCGGAGATAACAGGTCCAATACTTGCCTCCCTACTATAAAAATTGGAGGGAAGCATGCTACAAGCCTTCAACTAAAGATAGCACCAAGACAAGGGCAATTAATTCATAGAACTCTGAAGGCAAAAAGCTGAGGAAAAAAGGGAAGCCTCCAAAGGTGAACCAAAGACTGAGGATGGTAAAGATCCTAACAATGCATCATGATTGTTCTTAATATTGGATGTTGGAATGTTAGGGGGTTGAATGATCCCCCAAAACACAAAGTAGTCACCTGATTAGAAATAAAGCGCTACGCTAAATTGGCTTATGTGAAGTCAAAGTTAAACCTCAAAATTCTGTTTGGATCACCCAGGTGATTATGAAAAGCTGGGTCTTCCTCGACAATTACTATATAATTCCTCCATTGGCAGACTTTGGATAGATTCTGATACCATAGACTTGACATTTTGGAAGTTGCAACAAATCCCCAATATATCAATCTCAAGGTCAGTAGTAATAATCTCTATTTGTGGATTACCATTGTATGTGCTTCCAATTATCTACAGGAAAGGAAACTTTTATAGAATGATCTTACCAACCTTGCAAAAAACCAAGGAAACTACCCCAGGATGGTGCTCGGTGACTTTAATGTTGTGAGGAACATTTTAGAAAACAACAGACTTATCTGTACCAGTGGCCTCAATGGAGCAGATTATCTTAATAATTTCATTCTTCAAGCAGGGTTGGATGATTTCCCTTTCATTGGCCCTATCTTCACCTAGTCAAAAAAAGTGAGTAGAGGCTCATATCTAGGAAACTTGACAGAGTTCTCACTTAAATAGCCTTAGGGGAGAATGTAACCTCCTTTGAAACATCAAGGATAAATTTCTAACCACCTACTCCAACCTTTTGGGAACTTGTAGATCTACCAAATTACCTTTGTCCCGTAGACTCTTGGAGAACATCCTTAACTGTAATGGACTCACAATCAAATAGACCTCCTTGGAGAACCAATTCATTTTGATGAAATTAAGACAATTATTTTCTCCTACTTTGATGACAAAGCTTCTAGCCTGATGTTTTCAATGCGTAGTCCGTAAATCATGTTGGAACATTTTTAGTGGGGATTTTCTGCTGCTATCTGCTTCTTCTCCTCTAAATCCAGGCTCCTTAAGTAGATAAATGCAACTGTCATTACTCTGATTTCAAGGGTCTAGAACACCATAATCATACAGACTTTAGGTCTATCTCTTGTTGTAACTTGCTCTATAAAATCATTTCAAAGATTCTGTCCAACAGACTTCAAAGTTTTCTTCCATTATCTATCAACCATAATCAGGCTCCATTATCTATCAATCATAATCAGGCTTCCTTTATAAAAGAAAGCTTTTATAGAAGGCAAGGCCATTCAAGATAATATCCTGCTTTCTTAGAATCTGCTTCATAATTACCATTTGGATACTGGTGCTCCCGAATTTGCTTTAAAAGTTGACATCAAGAAAGCAGTTGACTCTCTTGAATGGTATTTTATCATCCTGACTCTCGAAGCATTGGGTACCCTAAATAACTTTTTCTCTTGGGTTAAATAATGCATCCCACTGCTAGTTTTTCCCCACTATTTAAATGGTTTTTTTAAAGGGTTCTTCAAAGGTAGGAAAGGGATCAGGCAATGGGACCCACTCTCTCCCTAATTATTTGTCATCTGGTTTTTTTAAAGGGTTCTTCAAAGGTAGGAGAGGGATCAGGCAATGGGACCCACTCTCTCCCTAATTATTTGTCATCTGTATGGAGGTTCTTACCAGAATTCTCAACGTGTTTGCAACAAATGGAGACTTTAGGTTTCACAGCAATGCAAAGGGATTGGGCTTACTGATCTCTACTTTGCAGATGACCTCATTATTTTCTCTTATGGTAGCTCCAACTTAGAAAAGTGCATAAAAATGCCCTTACCTTCTTTCATGCAGTCTCTAGTCTTCAAATTAATCATGCAAAATCTGATAATTTTACTTCAGCCATTAATCACTCAGAAAAGAGGGAAATCTTGCAAATCTTTGGAGTTTGAAAAGGTAATTTGCCTGTAAAATATTCGGATCTTCCTCTGGTGACCAAAAGAGATATCAAGCTTGAATGCCTGGTTCTCGAAAAAAGAAAAATTCTGGCAGAATTAACAACTGGACCTGTAAATTCTTGTCTTATGCAGGGAGACTCCAACTTACCAAATCTGTGTTGCTTAGTATTTAGGCCTACTAGGGTTCAACTCTATGCCTTCCTAAGTTAGTTATTTAGGAGCTAAATAGAAAACACTTAAAGGTCTCCTTTGGTAGGGTAATGACTGGAGAACCAGCAGTTGTAAGGTCAAATGGACAAAGGTCTGAAAACCTCGTTAGGGGGCCTGAATGTCTATAATATCAAGGAACAGAATGATGCCAATGTCCTCTCACTGATTTGATCTATCATAATCAGAAAAAACTCCATGCGGGTTTCCATGGATCTATGCTTACAAGTTGAAAAACAGATATATCGATTGCGCCATTAAATCCCCCTTCCCCACTATCAATTTGGAAATCTATCTTGAAAGCCAGAATCTCTACGTACCCATGTATCAAACATGAAATTAGAAATGGGAATACATGTTTCTACTCTTTGACAACTTGCTTGACTGCAGTCCTTTGATTAAAAGCTTTGGAACTCACCTTTCTATTGACCTTGGTCTCCCTCTCAATGCAAAGTCAGTGCCATTATTAGTAATGGAAGCTAGAAATGGTCGCGGAGAGCTTCAAGTGGAGTGACCAATTTCACAAAAATCATTCACTTCCTCCCATTCCTAGATAAGGAGGACATCGTCAAATGGACAATGGTAAGTTCTCTCTTAAATCTGCTTGGAACTTCTTAGGAGAAAAAAACGCTGAAGTTAATTGGCTAAGCAGCATCTGGTTCAGCTTAAACATCCGAAAACATCCATTCCTCATCTGGCAACAATTCCAAACAGGCTCAATACTCTGGACAAACTACAATCCGCAGCATGCCCTCTCTGCACTCACTCCATTGTTGAAGAATCTAGACACCTCTTTTTCAACTGAAATATCTGAAGAGGTATATTACAAGAGCCTCAATTCAATAAATCTGCGTAGAAAATTCTCAAACTGGAGAACATAAATAGAATTCATCTCTTCCTTGCAAATATCATGCTTTCCTGGAATGCCCTGATCCACCACATTTGGAGAGCCCGAAATGCTGTTGTTTTGAATACATTTCCATCAATATAAATACTATAGTTAATTCTATACTCGTAGATGTAAATCACGAACTCCATGGAAAATGTTACCCATAGAGTGTGTGGTCCATTGGTCATGTACTTGTACCCCTCTTTCATGCTAATACAATTCTTACCCTTTTTCCAAAAAACAAAATGTTACGTTATAATAAATACTCTCTAGACGAGTAACAAATAGTCTTTAAAAATGAAGAAACTTTGAATGAAATTATAAGCGCGATAGTGGATAAATATAAAAATGTTGAAAGAGAGTAATGTTCCAATGGATGAGTAAGTATACGAGCAGATGGTATTGATAAAATTAGAGGATAAAGAAACTATACCGCCAGAAAAATTAATAGAAAAAGTAAACAAAACAATAATAGAGAAATATAAGAATCAAACCTAGAGAAAATTAAGACAAAGACAAAAGAAACAAGATGAACTACATGAACAACAAAATTTGATTTATGAAAAGAAAGAACTCCGTGATAATACAACAAACTTTTAATATACTAACAAGAATAATATATACATAAGTGTGACAAATATAATCTTCGTGCTTTCGTAGTAGTTCAATATTTTTGTTAAAAAAATCATCTCTCTTGGTTATATGTGAATAAAAGAAGAAATTTCTATTAGGATAAGAATAGAGTTTTATGATACATGATGAAACAATTGAAAATTGTAAATTGAATTTGGAGAGATCCAATGTATAATACCAAAACATACTACCAAAAAACCTTCGCATGAAAGACTATGGTCCATATACAAAAAATATTAAATCAAATGATCTTCAAAATAAACATTCAGTCCCTATTCTTACTGTAGCCTACATATTAAAATATTGAGTTTACACATAGCCAATGTGGTGAGAGGTTTATACCTTCACAATGTGAAGTGAACTAATAATTTCATTATCATAGCTAACTATTAAAGAATAAATCACCAAACAAGAAGAAAAACTCTGCTGGAACATTTATTCTGAGAACCCTTTAAAATTTTTGTTGGGATGTGGCTTGTATGGGTGTCGGCAGCCGCACCACCTAGCCGCAATTGTTGAAGCTGGAGATGGACGGCCACCAAACTCTACCTACCATGTTGAATTGCAACTGCCTTGTTTGACTTCCTCCCCCTCCCATATGTGTGTGTATATGTGTGTAATTGAGTGTGGCAGTGTGATGAGTTGTGTGGTGGTGTGTTGTGTGCATGCAGAGAGCTGAATTGTGAGAGTATAGAGAGTTGTGTGTTGCAGAGATGTGTGGTGTGCTGTGTGTGAGGCAGAGTGAATCCTTATAGAGAGAGTGAGAGAGGAGTTGAGGGCAATAGCCTCCTCCTTCTCCTTGTATAATTCTCTCGGCAGTTATAGTGGATTTTGTGCTTTCCCATGGACGTAGGTCACAGTGGACCGAACCACGTAAATCTGGTCTCGTAATTTTTGTTGCATAATTTTTCTTGTGCCATTGTTGCACGTGGATCACTTCCAAACAAATGGTATCAAAGCGAGGTTGGAGTAAAATCGCCGGATCGAAGCAAAATTCCTAGATTTAAGCCTCTGCCCTGTAGCTCGAAACTCGGTTTTGACACAACCAAAAGATTACTCCCTTTGAAACGAAGCCAACGATGGTAACCGAAGCTCGAATGGAGCTCGGACGAAGCCGCACGTGCTCACAAGCGCCACCGGCGGAAAGACCGCGTTACCATGCACTCTCACGCGCCGGTAGTTGATTAGGAAAGAGCGTCATGCGCGCCGGCAAAAGTCCGACGCACATTTGGAGGCTGAAGACGCTGACGTCAGCGACCACGTAAGCGCTGAGTCAATGTCGCATCAGCAAGTGTTAGGCCACGTCAGCGCTGAGTTAGCTGCACAGTCAGCAGCCACGTTAGCGTGGGACAACGACACGTCAGCAGCACATATAGTGCCGCATCAGCAACCGAGACCCACAGACACGTCATCAGGTGGGTCCCACAAAAGGTGGGCCCGGTGCCATGTTAGCAAGTAGGTTCCACAGGAGGTGGTCCTCAGCACCACGTCAGTAAGTGGGCCCATCAACAGGTGGGGGCCACGGTGCCATGTCAGCAGACAGCATCAGTAACGGCGTCAATAGTCATTAACGCCGTTAGGAATATTCCGTTAAAGTTAACGGAGAGTTGACTGTTTTTTACCGATTTGACCTGAAGTTAGACCAGGCGTTTTGGAGCCATTTCGGGTCAATTTTCGAGCGGCTTGAACCATTTCTAAGGTTTTCGGTCTTTTTGGAGTCATTGGCAGTGTTCATTTATTGAGATTCGAAGCAGAATGGCAGGAATTGGCACTTCAAAGTTTGAGGTGGAGAAGTTTGATGGGCGGAACAACTTCAATTTGTGGCAGAGCACGGTGAAGGATATTTTGGTTCATCAAGGCTTGATCAAGCCGTTGATCGGGAAGAAGTCAGATGATTTTAAAGATGATGATTGGACTGAATTGGAGACAAAGACAGTCAACACAATTCGATTGTGTCTGGAAAATGAAGTTAAATATTCGGTGTTAGACGAAACCTCACCGATGGAGCTTTAGAAGAAATTGGAGCAAAGGTATATGTCAAAGTTGCTTACCAATAAGTTGTTTCTGAAGAAGAAACTTTATCAACTTTAAATGAACGAGGGAAGCAGTCTTTTTTATCACATAAATGATTACAACAAGATTTTGACCCAGCTGTTGAGTCTCAGCATAAAAATTGATGAAAAGGTTAAGGCACTTCTACTATTGTCGTCTCTACCAGCTTCATTTGATGGTCTGGTAACTGCATTGCTCGTGGGGAAGGATACCTTGAAGTTGGATGATGTAATGGCATCACTTTAAGATTCTGAGACGTTAAGAAAGCCGATTGTGACGTCTCGTAAGCAAGCTTTGGTAGTTAATAGTGAGAGACAAGGAAGAAGCAAAGATCGAAAGCTCGGAGGTAAACAATGGTGTTCAAAATCAAGAGGACGAGATGCGAGCGGTGTCATATGTTACTGGTGTGATAAAAAGGGGCACTTCAAGAGGGACTTTGAAGATCGAAAAAGATACGAAGAAGAAAAGAAGATACGTGATGGTGTCAATGTATCGGAGCATGCCACATGGTATGGTAATGACAAGGTCCTTGTAACAGCGAGCAGTTTACATCGAAAAAATCGAAGAAATGTGCAGTGTCGATACTGCAAGAAGCACAGCCATAAGAAAAGAGAGTGCTAGAAATTGATGAGAAATAACATTAATGCTCATGACAGTCCAAATGATGATGAATGGGTTTTGGACTTTGGGAGTTCAGTTCATGTTTGTTTTAAAAAAGAAATTTTCAATTCTTTCAAAGAAGTTCATGGTACGGTATCACTCGGTGATGGGTCTTTATGCAATGTCAGAGGGATTGGATCTGTGAAGCAGAAGACGCTTGTTGGAGCGATCCATATTTTGGATGACGTAAACTTCGTTCCAAGGATGCGAAGATATTTGATCTCCCTTAGTCGGTTAGATTCTAAGGGTTGCCAAATCTCTATCGCAGGTGGAGCTATGGAGGTGACTCGACGTGACTCAATGATATTTACTGGGAAGGAGTCTCATTGGCCGTATCAGTTGATGGGAACCACAGTGGTTGGTGGTTTGACCTCAAATGATGATAGCGGTACATCATCAGAAACAAACAGACGAGTTCGGTTTGTCGATGAAGAAGACGGTACTCTTTGCATGGTTCAAATGTTTGAACCAAGTTATGAAGACTTGCCTTGATCAAGTTCATATCAAGGTGGAGCTGTGGACTTGGGAGTTTATACTCGCCAAGGTGAAGATTGTTGGGATGTGGCTCCTATGGGTTTTGGAAGCCGCACCACCCAAAAGCAATTGTTGAAACTGGAGATGGATGGCCACCAAACTCTGCCTACCATGTTGAATTGCAGCTGCCTTGTTTGACTTCCTCCCCCTCCCATATGTGTATATATATGTGTGCAATTGATTGTGGCAGTGTGGTGGTGTGTTGTGTGCATGCAGAGATCTGAATTGTGAGAGTACAGAGAGCTGTGTGTTGCAGAGAGCTGTGGTGTGTTGTGTGTGAGGCAGAATGAATCCTTGTAGAGAGAGTGAGAGAGGAGTTGAGGGCAATAACCTCCTCCTTCTCCTTGTATAATTCTCTCGGCGGTTCTAGTGAATTTTGTACTCTCCCATGGACGTAGGCCACAGTGGACCAAACCACGTAAATCTGGTCTTGTAATTTTTGTTGCGTAATTTTGCTTGTGCGATTGTTGCTCGTGGATCACTCCCCAACAATTTTGGGAAAGAAGATAAATATATAGCAAAATTGAGCTAATCTATCTTGGTACAATGCTTAGTAAAACAAATGGTTTATATACACCAAGACGTGCAATAATTCAATAATCAAATAAGTTATTATTAGACAACAAAAGAAACAAGATGAACTACATGAACAAAAAAAAATTTAATTTAAGAAAAAAAAAAGTCAATAATTATACGACGGATTTTCCATGTACTAACAAGAATAATATATACACAAGTATAACAAATACAATCTTCATACATACATACTTGCTCAATATTTTTGAGTAAAGATCACTCTTTCCTGGTTATATATAAGCAAAAGTAGAAAAATCTATTTAGATAAGAATAGCTAACAAGAGTTTTATGATATGCAATGAAATAATTGAAAATTGTAAATCGAATTAGGAGGGATTCAATGTATAATACCAAAACATAGGGCTACCGAACAACCTTCACATGAAAGACTATATGGTCCATATACACAAATATTAAATGGAATGATCTTCATATTAAACACTGTCCCTATCCTGCCTACATGTAAAAATATTGAGTTTACACAGCCGATGTGGTGAGGGGTTTATACCTTCACAATGTGAAGGAAACTAATAATTTCATTATCATAGCTAACTATTAGAGAAAAAATCACCAAACAAGAAGAAAAACTCTATCGGAACTTTTATTGTGATAACCCTTTTAAGTTTCGGGAAAAAAGATAAATATATAGAAAAATCAACCTAATCGATCCTAGTACGATACTTGGAGTAAAACATATGGTTTATATACACCAAGACATGCTAGAATTCGATAATCAAATGAGGTGTTATTAGGGAGTCTTTAGAGAAATAAAAGAAAGATGTAAATATAGTAGTAGAAAAATGTTTAGAGCTTCGAATAATATTAGGAAAAAAATAGATGTAATCATAATGAACAATAAACTTTTTCAATATGTTACAAAGGTTCACATTTATGAGGGTTAATATTTGAAGCGCCTTGACACATATGGCGAATTTGAATTGTGGGGGAATGAGATGTGTCAAAATATATTTACAAAGTCGCCACTAACCTACTTTGTCTTAGGTGAGGTTAGAATATCTAATTCAATTACTATCAATCTTAAGTCAACTAACTACTCCTAGGATCTAAAGAATCAATAATTCATGATTAGCATGTCAAACCTCAAATTCAATAGTACGCTTATGTGAAGAGAAGGTACTAGTACCCCTTCACACCCATCCTTTCAAACTATACCATGATAACATTAGATTATTTGAGCATTAATCAAACAAAGTCTTGATTCTCCAATTTAATTAGATTACCTTTCTGTAGATATTGTTCCACCCTATGACAATCGGATATCTCGTCCGAGTCATAAGGTTTCCCTTACCTCAAGAATTCCGTAAGGAACGTTATCATGCCATTTCAGGATTCCATCATCGAATAAACTATTTATAGTGTTTTTTTTGTTTTCATTCATTTCAATTCACTCACAACTCAAACCAAATTTCAATGCTTATCTTACCACAAAACCAAGCATAATATATATACATGGAATGATGCATCATATAAAAATAACACCAAATAAATTAAGCAAACATGCATATCATTCAATCAAAGCAAATCAAAGTCTCCTCTCATATGAATTAAGTGGAGCTCATCATCAACTTTAATATCCCATGCTCACAAAATGAGAATAAACTGCACGATGTACAAACTGCAAGACTATACCTACCTTCAAAGCACCCCCCCCCCCTCTTGTATTTCCATTTTTGAACCCATTTCAAAGTCAAACCTATGCCCAAAATAATCCTCTTTTGGAGCGGAATTTTGAAAGCTTTTTGTGCTAGAAGCCAAGTCAAAATACAAGAAAACCCAAAAAAAAAATATTCATCCAAATAATAAAACAAAGAAAAATATAATGGAGATCACCACATCATGAGCACAACATGCCATGGGACACTTGATTTTGTAGCCCATATGGGGATTATCTATCCCACGAGAACATACTACTAATTTTCATGCATTCATTCATAGAATTGCACTATTAAATACCAAATGGAGGCAAACCAGAGATATTTATTCATAATTTCCAATGATCAATTACAATCCATACAAGGAAAAACACTTGCATTTTGTTCTTCGTATACCTTACTAGCTCTTTTAAAATACTTCAATACATAAAAACTAAATGATAAAGAGAAAACTCAGGTCGACTTGGTTGGTGCCCTCTAGGCTAGTGTATCCCTAACATTTCTGTATAAATCCTTGGTGGCTCATCTAACCTACTAAAGGATGGGATCCAAGGTCATCAACCTATCCTGTATAGCATGATATAAATCAATGATGATTTGAGCTTCACTTTAGTGCCTTTCTCTGTAGCTCAAAGGATGTACATTGATCCTTTCTTTTCTTAATGACCTCCTCCAATTAATTTGCATAAGCTTGCTAGGCTTTGAGAACCTATTTTTGCTCTTAAATCTACAATTGAGCCTCTTTAATCCTTGCTACTAGCTCTTGGTCCATCACCATCAATTGGTTGAATTGAACTTTTTGCTACAATGTTCTCTTAGCCCATTAGATCCTCTCATTATCCAACTCTATCTTTTGCATCTTTAGTGCTTGATTCTCTTCAGTCATCTAATTAGCCTCTGATTGAGCCTCTTCTTGGTTGATTCATGCTCTTGCTTTTGCTCTACCGACATTTTCCATAAGTTTTGGTTCAACTGGGTTAGGTTGTTAATCCTAGTCCTCAGCTTCTGTTCTTCTGAGACCTTCCCTTGCAATTCTTCAACTAGTTTTTTCTTTTAGTCTTTTAGCTTTTGTACCTTCTCTTGCCCTTCCTAGTGGTGCATGCACTTGCAAGCCCATAACTCCTCATAATAATCCTTTAAAAGGTCAAGGCATAGGATTATTAGGCCCTTGTGCACTCAGGACCTTGTAGGACTTACTCTGCCTTTCTTGCTAGGCTGGGTAGCCAATGGTGATGTGTGAGGTGAGCTTAACTTTCTTTAAGATCTTAGGGTTCAACCATGCTACCTTGGCCTCCCTATTCTTGCCTTTTGCTAATGCTTCCTTGTATTTGAAATAGAACTTGGCTAAATGGGTCATTCAAGGCATGAAGTAAGGATGTCCCATTTAGCGGAGTGTGACAGTCTGTGCATATTTGATGCAGCTATGGGCACCAAAAAGCATAATCTAAGATAATGTCCCACATCTCAATAGAATTGACTGAAGAGCCATCCACTTGGTCACCTATTCCATCCTTGGTTGTTTCAGTATGGAGATGACTTCTATCATGTTTACTTTCTAGTGCTTCTCATCACATTCCATTATTTTGTTCCTTTCACCCATGAAGGCGCTTTGAAAAGGATGGGATCAATGCAGCCAATAAACCACAAGTACAAAAACTATGTATAGTGTAGGAGAGATCCCTTTCCCTTCTCCTAAAAGAAATTAAAAGAGAGAGGTTTTGGCGAGAATGGCTGGTACGGGCTTCTCCTTTGTGCTCCATCTCTAAGAAGACCACAATAGCTCTATAGTCAACAATATTTTCTACTGAGGGTAAAAGAACCAAACTATATATTGCAAGAGCAAGTATCACAAACTGAAATGGGAGGTAGAATCATTGAAATGATTCTTGAATATTTTCTCTAGATCGTTCCAATGCCACCCTTCTGTCTTTCCATTCTTCTAGAATTTGTTTGTTATCTCCTTTACTTGGCCCCCCATGGCTCAGATCAGTGCTCAGCTTGGGTTGACTTCAAGATCGTATGTGTATATTCGGTCCTATGCCAATTTAGGAATCTAGAGTATCTTATCATATTCTTTTACCAGGGGAACCAAGTCTATGGACCCAAAGGTCAAGCATTGGTATGATGAGTCCTAGTATTATACCAAGGTATCAAGATCCCCCAATCAATATCCACCTTAGAATATCAATAGTACATACGTACTTGGTCCTAAAACCTTGTTGATCCTCTTTTGAAAGTTGGTTCCAAAACAATTGAGGATGCCACTAACATCTTGTTTCTTCTACCATAACTTCATCTTATCTGGTAGTGTGCTAATAGCCCATTAGTGGTGCATCTAACTCGATGGCCTGTTGCCTATTGGAATCTGGTGCCTCCTTGGATATCCTAAGGATTCCAACATGCTTGTTGTATCTCAGATGCAACGGACTTTATAATAGAAAGAAATGGAAATGATAGTCTATTAACACAAATCATGATGTTGGGTTGCTCCCATTGTCTTTGTGTTATGCGTAGTTGAAGGGTATGGCACCTATCTCAAAGCTAAGGACAAAGGATTCATGGTTTGCTAGTGCATGGTTCAGGCACTAACACATGGTTCTAAAGGCTCCCAGAGTGTCTTCAAAGATAATATTTTGAGTGAGGGGATTTTCATGAGACCAATATAGAGCACTAAGCCTCATGAAGGCCCCAGTATTTCTCTCTCTCTCTCTCTCTCTCTCTCTCTCTCTCTCTCTCTCCCCCCCCCCCCCTTTAATATCTAAAAGGAAGGAGTCTGGATATAGGACTTATGCAGTGTCTGTGATTAGTGAGTGATAGTAGCATGACATCACGTAATAAGAAATATATGTTGAAAAGTAAACACCACACATGATAATAACATCATACAACGGAACAAAGGTGAATATGAACATAAATAAACACTAAATACAAATAAAAAAGAAACAAACCCACGCAAATACACTGGCAGATCGACTCTTAACAATCCCTAGTAGAGTGACCAAAGCTGTCAACACTGTTAAAAAAAATCACTGCTTTATTTCTTTTCTTCTCTTAATAAAGAAGAATCCAAGGATAGGGTTTAGAAGTTTGTTTGTGTGTAGGAAGGTAGTTGAACAACCATTTAGATGATGGTTGTCCTCCTAGCACCCCTATTGACACCCATTTATGTAATGGTAGTGTGTGTGTGTGTGTGTGTTTTAAAAGAAAAGATTTTTCGTAAAACCTATATGGAGGATTGAATTCCACGAATGTCCCACTAATTGCCCTTTATTTTGAATACTAGTTTGGAATCCACTTGGGAAAGAAAAAAGAATTTTTGTTTGGCTATGAACCTACCCATTTCAAGGTAAGACTTGAGATCAAGTCGACGTAGTTTAGAAAGTTTTGTTTGGGTATTTTTGAAATAAATTTTTCTTGAGTGTAGGAGTTTATGTTTTAAAAGAATGGAGAAGCAATATATTTCAATTCTTATCAAAAGATGGAAGGCGAATCCAGGATTTTTGAATTAGGGTGGTCTTAACCCAAAAATATGAGTTTTGGAAAATTGATAAATAGTGGCCATTTTTATGAAAGAAGGATGACCTTGTTTTAGGAAACAAATCAATTCAGCAAAATCCAAAAGGCCTTGAAAGGAAAAAAGCATTTGTGGACAACCTCGAGTTTTGGAAACAAGGGCCGAAATTTGTTTTCATGATTTTCAAGATAGTGAAGCAGAATGAACAATGGTTTTGCAATAGGCTTTCATAGGGCCTATATGGGTAATTTAATCTCACAGAGACCCCATTACTTCCCTAAAATCTATTTTTGATGAAGATCGAAAAAGCTGTTAATGGCCATTTCTTGATCGAGCTATCAAAACTAAGCGATCGAAACCTATACCAAGGATTGATCTTGATCCCCCCAACCCATTTCAGGAATTTTTGCTTTCTTTTGACCAATTCCAGTCATTCCAAGTGATTTAGAATATCTCAAGAGTAAATAGCAGCTTGGACAAATTTTGGATTTTCAACACAAAAACCAAAGAAATCTCTCCCCATTTGAAGCATTTTTGCTCCCTTTTAACCAACTTTGTTTGTTCTAGGTAATTTGGAATGGTCTGAAAGAGTTTAAAGCAACTTGGGTTGATTTTGGGTTTTCGAAAAAAAAAAAACACTAAGAAATTCGCCCTCATTTTGAGCATTTCTGCTCTCTTTTGACCAATCCTGATCATTCCAAGTGATTCAGAACGGTCCGAAAGGGTTAAAAGCAACCTAGGTAGATTTTGAATTTTTGACACAAAAATGGAGAAATTCTTCCTTCCTATTTTGAGCATTTCTGCTCCATTTTACCAATTTTGACTTTTTCAACTGATTTGGAATGCTTTGAAAAATGTTAGAAGCAACCTAGGCAGATTTTGGGTTTTAGACATGAAATCCAAGAAAATTTCCCTGCGTATTTCAAGCATTTCTACTCCTTTTTGACCAATTTTAATCGTTCCAAATTATTAGAAATGGTCCAAAAGGGTTAGGAGCAATCTAAGCAAAGTTTGGAATTTCGACACAAAAATTGAAAAAATCCCTGTGTAGAGTTTTTTTCCTTTTCTGTGTCTTTCTACATCTTTTGGATTTTTCTATAATTTCTTAGTTATTTTTCTCGAACTCCATTGATATTTCTTCCCAATCTAGTGAACTGAATTTTTCTTTCAAAAATTTAAAATAATTTAAAATAAATAAGAATTAAAAATATAAAAAAAAATAAATAGATAAGGGAGGCGCATGATAGACCATGCAAAGCATGTGTGAACATGCCTAGGCCAAAACAACACCATTTTCCATTGGCTGGTCAATGGTCAACGATCCAAGTTTGGCCGCATATGTGGCTGCCTATGCACACGTGTGGCATTGCATGCCAAAAAGATTATCTTGAATGTTCTTTTTTTTTTTTTAAAAGAAAAGAAAAAAAAAAGGCGCACATGTGCGCACATGCATCCACCCCTTTTAATTGGAACAATGCCATTTTATTTGAAAAACATTTTAAATATAAAAAATTCCAAACAACACCATTTTGTCCTAAGGGTTTTCTTCAATCTCCAAAGCTCAATTTTGGTTGGATTGTCTCTATTTTTGGGTTGGATTGTCTCTATTTTTTCCAAAAAAAAACTTAGTTTTAACTTCCTCAATCCCCCACTACCTATTTTGGCTCACCCACAACCTCCCAAGCATCCTCAAAGCCCGAAAAAATCCTACAAAAAGTTTTTTTTTTTTTTTTTTAAGAATAAATCTTTCAATTTTCTCCCTCTCCCCACTTTCTCCTCAATTTTGTCTCCCACTTTCTTTTCTCTCTTTTGCCATATAAAACCTCATATAAGGGTTATGAAAAAAAGAAAAAAGAAAAAAAGACTAAGCTCTCTCTCTCTGTTGACTTTTTAAGTATGATCCCTATTTTGAGGCTGACAAAGTATAAGGATCTTATGTGTGTTTATATCTTGACCCACATATAAGATTAAAGGGTCATGGAAGCCAGGATGAACTTGAAGACTATATAATATTGCGCATTCCATGAAGACAAAAAAGTGAACAAGAAAAGAATAAATATATTTTTTTAATTTTTAATTGCATTTTGTTTTCTATTTGGTTTGTAATAATGCATTGCATGCATGATAGGATTGAATGCTCAAAGACCATAGACTGACCGTAGGGAATCAAAGGACGCAGACAGACCCTAGGGACCAACATTTTTCATAGAAATTTTTTTTTTTTTAATAACTAATTGGTTAGGGTCAAAGATTAGAGCTAGAATGAACTTTACAAAGACTTTGGTCGACCAACATTGGGTTTTTTGGCTTAATTAAAAAGCCTCGGTTGACCGACCAAGCATGCTTTAAATGCTTCGGCCAACCAAACCCATTACTTAATTATTTTTAAATGCTCGGCCTACCAAACATTTAACCCGCATGAATCACGGTCGCCCGAACTCATTTTGGCGTGCTTCTTAAGTGTTCGGCAGACCAAACTTCATGGTTTAAACTGGGTCAGCTGACCGAACATGTTAGCTCAGCTAATTGACCCTTACCCATAGTTGACCGAACCTACAAAGGTTTGGAAATTGCCTTGGCTCGGTTGATCGATCACCTTCCATGGTCAAGCGAACCTAAAAGTAAATTCAAAATCCTTGAGTGTGATCAGCCGACCGACCCTTGCTCCGGTCAACCGAACCTCTCGGGTTCTCAATTTTTTACTGTGCCAATCAGGGGTTAATTTTAATTAAACTTTTTCAAAAATTCCCTCCGTGTCCCCAACAGTCCAAAATCTTTGGAATTCTATATATACTCCTTCCTTTGTTTTGATTAGTGTAGGATTAACAAAATTGATTAGCAAAATTTTATTTGAAATTTTTATTGTGCTAAAGCTTCCATACTCCCACATTTTTACAAGCTTACTGTTAAATCTCTTTCTTACACTCTATTGATTATGTATTTTAGAAAGAGAGGATTGTGTTCTTGATCTTCATTTGCAAAGTTATTGCAACTTGAGGGTTTATTGAACACTTAAATCATGTGGGCATTTTTACATTCATATTTAAGCTTATTACTCTCTCTCTCTCTCTCTCTCTCTCTCTCTCTCTCTCTCTCTCTCTCTCTCTCTCTCTCTCTCTCTCTCTCTCTCTCTCTCATACTTGCATTGTTTGATATTGATTTTTGAGAGTAAGCTAAAGTTTTTCCCATTATATTTTATTGATAAATATTGTTTGAGAAGAACTCCTCCTTGCTTTTGAATCTTAGCATCCTAATTGCAAGATTCAAAAGCTTGCATATTTCTTTTGATAAATATAATTTTAGCAAGCTTGAAAACCCTAATATCTGTTGTGCTTAATATTTGAAAAGTATTTTTGGATATTGCGTAGGGTTTTAAAGATCCTTTGACTATTCATTAGTGAATATATTATCTTGAATCAAAGGTCTCACTCTCACATATATACATATATACACATTGTTGAGAGTTGACATATACTTTTACAAGGTCTCACTTGAGCATAAATCCTTATCATTTGTGAGTGCATTGGTTATATTGGGGTACATATCTGCTTAGTATAGAAGCACTTGTATTGTACACAAATTTTATATTTGTTTTTGTTATCCCGGCGTGGCCCAAGGAGGTGGTGATCTAACTTGTAAGGATCAATTGTATTCCAAGTGTGACCTGAGGAGGTGGTGATCTAACCTGTGAGGATCAGTAGTATAGGTTGGGCTCAACCCTGTGAATGTGAGCTGGGGTTTCCCTCACCCAGTAAGGAGAGGGTGTTGTAAATGGTGTCGCTCTACCCGTTAAGGGAGCATTAGTGGAATCCTCTTGCTTGTGAGCTTGAGGCGGGGACATAAGCACCGCTGCCGAACCTGCCCATGAAGCAATATCATTTTATGTAGAAAAATATCTTCCCATGACTTTTTGGTGAAACCCATATGGTTGTCATTTTATAGAAAATACAATCATTTTTACATGCGATTTTGTATATAATGTGCATGCTATTTGCACTTTAAAACTGGTGCATCTTTTTTCATGGAATTCATATAGTCATTTTATGTAGCAAATATCACCTTCACATGTAACTTTGTATTGCCTTTTCTATCATGAAATCCATGTATTATTATCATCCTCACATGCAGTTTTACATGTAATTTTTAGGTATATTGCATTTTTGGAAAGAATATATCTTGCTTTCATAAGGATCATGTAATTATCATTTTATAAAGTGTTTGTATAGTTGGTGGAATTTGCATTTTTGAAAATTATATGTCTTCCTTTTATGTAAACTCAAGTAGCATCATTGTTGTATTAGCACATAGATTTTGATGTTGAGATAATTGGACTCAAAATTTGTTCTTGTAGCAAGTAATGGGGCCCCATGGGATTAATTTCCTCATGTGGGCTCCACAAAAGCTTCCTTATTTAAAACCAAAGTTTCCTTTTCCCTTTTGCATGAATTGCAAAAAAAAAAAAAAAAAAGGAAAAGAAAAGAAAAGAAAGGAATATTGGTGTTCATAAAAATTTGACCTCAAGGAAGTAGTGGGACCCCTCGAATTGGTTTCCTCATATGAGCCCTACGAAACCCTCTTTCCATAGAATCAAAACTTGTCTTCTTCTTGTTTTTCCTTCAATCAAACTTCTCACTCCAAATGTTCAATTTGTAGATTGATACATGGGTTAGATTCGTAACACGATGGAAATAAGAGTTTCACGACATCTTCTCCCCCGTTTCCATATATTCCGATTTACTCTAATCTAACAAGGATCAACCAACGAAACCACCAATCACTTGCAGTCGATCCATACTAAAACTAGTTCCACCAACACTCACTACAGATTGTATGGAATCACAAGAGCATCGAAGAGATCAGCTCTAGAGCTCGCCCACGAACATGGGCCTTTTAGAGAGAAGGGAGAGATTCTCTCTCTAACAGCTCCACAACTTCATTTGTGTCTGTATCTTCAGAGTTCGAGGGATTCTCATCACCCCACCTCTTCTTCTTGTTTTCAACCATATTTAGGCTCTCCTCTTCTTCATCTTGTGAACTACTTATCTTGGATAGCACATTTATCTCCACTAGATTATCATCTGATATACTACCCACCTGTCTTTGAGCTTGCAGAGCTTTTAAAAGCTCCTCAAAGGATTTTAACCCATCCGAGGAACCATTTGCCCTTTGAGAAGCAGCTTTTGATAGTGTCTTGAACTCCATCATTAACTCCCCATGATTCTTCTTACTCCATTCAATCCTGCTCCGACCTTTCATTTCAATGTATTTCAGGGAAAAATCCCTATCTTTCATCCTCTCATTTTCTTTAGCTACATCACCATCAACCCTGGTCTCCTTCCGACGTCCCATAGTTACATAGGGAACTCAAATTTCAAATTTCCATATGGTCGGGAAAATAGAAATCAAATCCCACAATTCAAAGCCACAAATTTAACACTATAACCTTTCCTTCAATCAAAATTCTCACTCCAAACGTTCGATTTGTAGACTGATACGCCGGTCAAATTCGTAACATGATGGAAATCAGAGTTTCACGACATCTTCTCTGTAGAGACTCGAAAAATAATAATAATAATAATAAAAATAAAAAGAGGATTTTTGATTTGGTGTAGACCAAACCGTCGACGGTTATGTGTTACCGCAGCCAGGTTAAAGGTAAAACGGTGAAAAATGGTTTGGTTAAAGACCATACCGTCGACGTTTCATAGACCCCAAGAAAAATCATCAGCGGTTTTGCTCTGGGACAAAACTCTATATAAAGGTTACATGCCATTTTTCTCTGAATATTTAAAAGACTCTCTCTCTCTCTCTCTCTCCTTGGCTATGGGACACACATTCTCTCTCCTCATTTTCTCCCCCAAATCTCACCCAAAATGATAATCATACGCCATTTCCAAGGCCTAGCAGTGATTCTCGTCAATTTAATCGGAGCAAATTGGTGTTTTTGGGATCCTAGGCACCACTCCACAGTGGGGGTGAGAAAATGGATTATGCCTGTTTGTTTTTAGAATTTGACTGGTTAAATTAGAGTATGAGAGCCGAAAATGTTAATATGGTAAATATACTAGGACTTAGTTGATTGAACTAAAATGTGCGGTTACAAGATTTGTACTCTGAACATAGTAGGCGCCATTTTAAGATCCCTATAGGTATTTCCTCAGTAAACAGGTAATGAGAATAGATTATGTCAGCTATTTTTAGGAAAAATTACTTAATTAAATTGAAGGATATGATTATTGAAATGATGAATATGATTTTACTAAATATTCAAGTATATGGAAATAGTAAATATGAATTATTATATGCATATTTTGGAAAATCATGTATATTTTTCCTAGGTAGTTTTAAATTATGGATTACTACTCAGAATTTGTGTGGCATGAGTAGGGTTATTTTACAGTATAAATCAACATGTACAAAATTTTACGATGATACAAAACAAGTATGATTTTATACAGAATTACTACAAGATATGTTCAGATAGATATATGATATAACGGTTTCAAATAAACATATGATATAATAGTTTTAGGCAAATATATGATATAATAGTTTCGGACATATATATATATACTATAACAATTCAGCCGACTATATGTCGAGATCAGTATAATATAGCAGTTCAGCCGACTATACGTCGAGATTAGTATAATATAGCAGTTAGCCAGCTTTATGCCAAGTGCAGAAATATGTTAAGACAGATTTTATACAGAATTATAAAAATGAGATCAAGACATAGATTTATTAGTTATGAACATTATTGTATGTTATCAGAATCCCATGGACTAGTATGATTTAGATTTAGAGTATGGTATTGTAGCTAGCTAACCAGATAAGACAGTGTAACCCCCTGTGTGCCAACCCGAGAAGTGTTGCAGCGAGTAGGATGGGTGGACCAGGTTGGTGTTTAGTCGGCAGTGCAACCACACTATTCATAAAGTGTTGGTTCGGAGGTCGATTAGCCTAGAAGTGTTGCAGCGAGTAGGAAACCCACTGTGTTCCGACCTCATAAGTGTTGCGGCGAGTAGGATGGACGGACTAGTTTCAATGGGCAATCGTGCGTAGTCATGTTATGTTTGAGGTTGATTAGCCCAGAAGTGTTTCAGTGAGTAGGAAACCCACTGTGTTCTGACCTCAGAAGTGTTGCAACGAGTAGGACAGGCGGACTAGGTTGGTTGGGCAATCGTGCGTAATTATGTTATGTTTGACTTAACCTGGTAAGTCTGCCATGGGTAAGTCCAATTCTCGGGTCGCACAACCTGATCATGCGGGGTTAATTCATAATAGTATGCCAGTACCATCAGGTGAAGAAACAAAAGAAATTATACTATGAGTATATTTATGCAGATTTATGAAAACAGGTTCATTTATTAAGTTAAAGTATGTTTGAGTAGAAGATAAATATATTTTCAATTATAGGTGGGAGTATATATTTTACTCATGCTAAGAACTCAATTGCCACACACTAATAATAATTTATTTCTTCTTACTGAGAGGTGTCCCACCCCAATGATATTTTAACATTTCAGGGGAATACCAAAAATCAAGCTTAGGAGGTTTCGGGGCGAATCTAGATAATGTTTAGTTTTGAAGTAAGTACTGGTGAGATGCATCTATATAGTTATGTTTTGGTTTATTATGGATTGTATAACATTTTAAGGAGACATGTATGTAATTATAGTGACCTTAGAACTCTGGTATTGTATCTGGATTATTATGTGTATGATTCCACTGCGTGGTTAGACATATGTGATGAACAAGTCAGCCCGAACCACTTCGGGTCCGGGATATTACAGTTGGTATCAGAGTTTAATGTGTGGAAAATAATAATAAATAAATAATATATAGAAGAATTTTTGGGTTGTTACATTCTCCCACGTTTCCATATATTCCGATTTACTCTAATCTAACAAGTATCAGCCAACAAAACCACCAATCACTTGCATCCGATCCACACTAAAATCAATTCCACCAACACTCACTACAAATTGTATGGAATCACAAGAGCGTCGAGGAGATCAGCTCTAGAGCTTGCCCACGGACATGTGTCTTCTAGAGAGAAGGGAGAGATTCTCTCTTTAACATGCCCTTAATGGTCATGATATCTTCTCCCCCGTTTCCATATATTCCGATTTACTCTAATCTGACGAGGATCAGCCAACAAAACCACCAATCACTTGCAGCCGATCCACACTAAATTCAGTTCCACCAACACTCACTACGGATTGTGTGGAATCACAAGAGCGTCGAAGAGATAAGCTCTAGAGCTCGCTCGTTGACATGCACCTTCTAGAGAGAAGCAAGAGATTCTCTCTCTATCAGGGACCCTGCAAATTGTGGTCCCTTGCCTATGTTTGAAGCGAGTGGTGATAAAGTTAACATTTCTACATCTGAGATGGATTCTTATGAAGGAATTGTTAACAAACATCTGGTGGGATATTTTTCTGGTAAATTCCAGGGAAGAGTTGCCTTCAATAACTTGTTAAGATTGTGGAGGGTGAAGGAGGTTTCCATTCAACACGAGAAGGGCTGGATTGTCTTTAAGTTTCAAAATGAACACGATCTTATGGAAGTGCTTATGAATGGGCCATATTCAGTTTATAGGAGAACACTGATTTTAAAGAGAATGCCCAAATATTTTCAATTCAAGATTCAGCACAGAACTGTTGTCCCAGTATGGGTGCAGTTGAAAAATCTTCCCTTTGAATTATGGCACCCGAGTGCAATTGGGAGGATATGCTCGCAAATTGAAAGACCTATTGGTATGGATAAGTTGACCATAAACAAAGCTAGAATCTCATATACAAGAGCGATGGTAGAAGTGGACATCACTAAAGATATTAAGTATAGAGTTGAGATTGTTCTACCTGATGGTGTCGAATTATGTTAGGAGGTGATCTATGAGGGCCTCCCAAGATTCTGTTCCAAATGCAAAGAAATTGGAAACTCGTTAGCCTTTTCAAGTCTAATGATGGAGCAAAAAAACGTTCACGTGTTCAATACAAACCTAAAGCTCTAGCTCCAGCTCCAACTTAGGAGACAATACTTGAGGAAGTGAAGGTTGATACAAGTATAGTGGAGCTAAAAGAAAATAATGTACGAAGTAGTAGAAGCAAAGAATTGCAAGAAGATGACAGTATTATTGATAGGGGAAGAATCAATACTAAAGCTGGCAATACAGAAAATGATTATGAGGATCCTTCAGAGGGTACAATTAATAACAATAAAGATATACCTCAGTATGAAGAGGATGATGATAGGGTTCTTTCTTCTAAAAGGGAGATTAAGGCACCTAGTGGTGGAGAGGCTATTGGTGATACCCCTATGATTCCATTGTGCTCGAGACCTGATAACCATAGCCCTTCCATAGTAGGGGAGGCTACTAGTAAGGATCAATGTCTAGTGAGACAAGGAAATGTTGAGGAGAAGGGGGAACAATGTAAAAAGAACAGATGAGTATAATATGAACAATAAAGAAATGGAGGGGAAAGAAAATGGCTCTAAGAATAAGGAAGGCCAAAGCAGAATGATGGATAAAGGAAAGGAGATAGCTGATGATTTCCAAACTGTCACTAGAAAGAAGAAAACCAAGGGGCCTCACCATAACCCATTAACCTTTGGGAAGGGGCTAAGACCCCCTTCTAAAACTTGATGAAGATTGCTTGTTGGAATATTAGGGGTTTCAATTTGCTCCTAAAGCACAATGGGGTGCTTAACCTCATCAAAAATGAAAAACTCGATGTTTTGGGAATTGTGGAAACGAAGATGTCAGACAGTAAGATAGATGATTTTATGAAGAAAAAATTAGTTAATTGGTGCCAAATAAATAATTTTGGTGAGCATGGAGTTGGATGGATTGCAGTAATATCGAACCCTTAGAAGGTTAAGATCCAGCTCATAATTGTAATGCACAAGTCATGCATTTTCACTTTCATGTCATGTGTCATCCAAAAGCTTCTTTGTGAGTTTTGTATGTAGTTTCCATACAATTGTGACTAGAAGACCACTATGGCAATCTATATGTGATTTTGGGAAAATATATCATGGACCTTGGATGTTGATTGGGGACTTCAATAGTGTCCTGCTACCAAATGAGAAAAGTAATGGGAATCTAGTTACTGCATATGATATATGTAGAGACCTGGAGAATTATAGAAATTAAATAATAAAGAAAAAGAGAGAAAAAGGATTTTTCCAAGGGGGGCTCAGCAGGGACTCGTCGACGAGCACAGAATATTCGTCAACGATTGGTCTCTTGGGAACATCGATGAGGACACGTGTCTCGTTAACGAAGAGAAACCAAAAGGGGTTATATTAGAAACTGAAGTTTGTCGACGAACTCCCCTCTTGGGCTCGTCGACGAGGAGACGTGTCTCGTTGATGAGGTCATAGTTTATAAATATAATAAAATAGAGATTTAGCAAGAAACCTGCATGCAAAACACACACACACACACACACACACTCTCTCTCTCTCTCTCTCTCTCTCACACAAAAATTCGTCCCTCTGACTTCTTTCTAGGTTTCTGGCTTCGATTCTCGCCGATTCAACGATCAGAAGCCGCCACGTTACTCCTAGGAAGATTCTCTACAATACTGTCAGATCAGAATTTTGGTTTAGAGTATTTAGACACCATCCCAAAAATTTGGGTAAATTGGTTATTTAAAATTTTAAAAGTTATTGGGTATTTCTAGACTGAGGGAAATGTGTTGGAAAGTGTTTTATGGGTATATGTCGATTTGTTGGGAAATGTAAATTTCAGGGTGTTGAGTTGGGAACACACATGAGTAGGTTTGTTTAGATTTGTGGGCTTCTCAATGAGCCAGGTAAGGGGATAAAGTAAGTCAACATTTTTCGTGAAATTATTTATTAATATACAACATTTATTTTCAAAAATTATATATGTATAGTACAGTGTTTGAAAATACTGCTATTGAACAAGAAAATATATTTAATACATTTTATCAGAAAATATGATTTTAGATAAGATTTTATGTTTAGAGTATTATTCATATTTTTGTGGCATGAATATAAATTTCCATGAAAATTAGGTTATACCGTGATAATATGATTTTACCAGAATAAGCATGTTATGACAGTTTTCATGAAAACAATAAAAACAGTACAGAAACTATGGTTTAAATTATTATGTTAAACAGTGCAAAAAATTTATGTTCAGTATGATATGATATGGCCAGCGTAGATGCCAAGATTTATATGTTATGACATGGCCGACATAGATTTCGTGATTTATATGTTATGATATGGTCGACGTAGATGCCGTGTTTTATGATCGGCATAAATGCCGTAATTATGTATGATATGTTAGAATTCATGAAAATATGATCATGTGAGATATTACACAGAAGTACGAAACAGTTATGTATCAGAAATATGAATTGTACTATATGTTATCAGAACCAGGATAGCTTAGTTTAGTATTTCAGAGCACGGTATCGTAACTATGTGTATAAGTTCAAGTTTATGTTAGTGCTACCACACATGTTAGATAGAGTGTGGGAGATGACAGTCGATGTGGCTTTGATGTAGTGCAGGTGTTCCCCTAGTAGCCCGGAATAGGTGGTACAAGGCCATTATACTTACAGACTTATGTTGACTTAGTGTGGTCGGCCAGCCATTACTAGGTCCCACCTTAAGGCCGCACAACCCTGTTATGTGGGGGGTAAGACATGACACCAGTTAGCTATCCATCTTGAGTATTATTTCAGTATTGTACAGTTATAGAAGATGGTTTACATGATTACAAAAATTAGTGCGATATTTATTATGAAATTTATGATGATATGATGAACCATGTTTTGCTTTGAGTTTATACAGCTAGTTTTTATCATATATGCATATTATGTATAGTTCATGTTTAAGCATGATAATACTCATGTTGCCACACACTGATATTAGTTTATTTCCTTTATTGAGAGGTGTCTCACCCTAACATTACAAACATTTCAAGAAATCTAGGTTGGGGCGGGGAAAGCTCCATAGCAGTAGAGGTTGACTGAACTACCCTGTTAGAAGGGTAAGTAGTTGAGCTAGGGTTGGATTGGTTTTTGGGATATGTCTCTAGGGTGTATTTGGTCTTTTGTGGATGATTGTACATATATGACAGGTTTAGTAGAATTCTAGTATTGTGCCTGTTGTTGTATGACATGTATGTAATTTATGTTTTCCGCTACTTAGGTATTAGAGATGTATGACAGGCATATCCTCGGCACCCATGGGTCTGAGTTGATCATGACTATATCAGTTTAGCAGGATATTAGAGTTATTATGAATGTTATGTATATAGGAAAGAAAAAAAAAAGTAAATTAGACAGGTCGTTACAGTTTGGTATCAATGCCTAGGTTGCTAGGTTCTGTAGACTTTAGAGTGCAGCGGAAACAAAATCAAAGTATAGGAAAAAGGATTCGATGTTTTGTTCTGTAGTCTAGATGAAAGACTTCTGTGGTGGTTTCTGTGTTTTTCCTGGGGTAACAATTTCAGGAAAGCCATAGTAAACTATTGTCGGGTTGTATTTCTATAGTGTAGGACAGAATCTTGATTTAAGATAAGGATGTCAAGATAGTGGTTAGATACGTAAATTCTAAGGATAGGATCCCTAAGCCATGTTTATTGTCTTTTTAGGATGGACCTTGGGGGTGGTAGTGCTCATTCGAGCGGTAGTGAGGGTGCAGGGCCCTCGGGTACAGGTGGAGGTGATTCAGATGCGGTATTACACAGTGTAGTTCAGCAAGTCATGGCTGAGAATGCACGAAACTCCAGAGAACAGGGAGGTTCGTCTGCAGGTCATGAGTGTACAATAGATAAATTCACCAAGATGAATCCTCCCGCATTTTTAGGAGGGGCTGATCTTGTAGTCGCCAAAAATTGGATGCAGAAAAATTAGAAAATATTGGTGGTGTTGCAGTGCATGGGGGAGGAGAGGGTCTTATTTGCCACCTATAAGCTGACAGGAGAGGCCGAGAGATGGTGGACAGCAGTAAAACTATTGGAGGAACAGAGGGTCGTACCTATAACTATGACTTGGCACCGGTTTAAAGAATTGTTTTTCGAAAGATACTTTCCGGCCACTACCAGAGAGGCCAAAGTAGAGGAATTCCTGAATTTGAAGCAAGGACAACAATCAGTCTAGCAGTACGCGGCGAGGTTAATAGAGTTATCCCACTTCGCCCTCTACATCATTCCCGATGAGGCAAAGAATGCGAGACAGTTTGAAAGAGGGTTGAGGCGTGAGATATATAAACAGGTAGCAATGCTAAAAGTGCCAGACTTTGCTGAGTTGGTAGACAAAGCAGCTATGGTAGTGGCCAGTGAGAGGATGGGTGCACAGGAGCAAGGACAGAATAAGAGATCCACATCTCTAGGTTTTCAGCAGGAATCTAAGCATGGCCTGTGGAGGAGAGGTAATTATGGCAGGGGACAAAGACAGGAGATGAGGGACCGTAAGGCTCAGGGTATGTAGATCTACCCAGTTTGTCAAACATGTGCAAAGAAACATCTGGGAGAGTGCTGAGTGAGGAGAGGCGTATGCTATCGTTGTGGTGAACTAGGACATTTTGCACGATATTGCCCTACACCACCTAGTACCGCTCCTGCTCCTAGACCTTATCGGGGAGGTTATCAAGTGCCTCATGGAGGCCAGTAGAGGAATGTAGCCCCAGCGAGGGTTTACGCATTGACGCCGGGAGACGCTGAGACCGCAGGCGACATCATGACAGGTACCCTTACTGTTTTATCATGTCAAGCTATTATTTTATTTGATTTGGGTGCCACCCACTCTTTTGTGTCTGCAGGATATGTTAAATTGTCTGGTGTTGAGACACAAATATTAGATGTTGAAATGTCAGTAGCTACATCGACAAGGTTAGTGGTGAGGTGTCGTGGGGTGCTAAGAGGCTATCCAGTAGATATTCAGGGGAGAGTATTACTAGTTGATCTAATTATGCTAGATATGCATAGATTCGATGTAATACTGGGTATGGACTGGCTGACAGCTAACAATGCTAGTATCGATTGTCATTTGAAAGAGGTGATATTCATACCACCAGGAAAGTAGGAATTGAGATTTGTGGGGTCGCGGGTGCATTCCCCGCCTCAGTTAGTGTCTGCCATACAGGCGAGAAGACTACTCCTGGATGGATGTCAAGAGTTTATAGCTTATGTAAAGGATGTGAAAGAAAATGAATTAAAGCTTGTTAGTAAACCAGTGGAAAAGGAGTTTCTAGACATTTTTCAAGAGGAACTACCAGGGTTGCCTACCGAGCGCAAGGTAGATTTTGCTATTGATTTACTTCCAAGGATGACACCAATCTCTAAAGCTCCTTATCAAATGACTTCAGCAGAATTGGGAGAATTGAAGGATCAGCTGCACGATTTATTGAGTAAATGATTTATCAGACTTAGTGTATCGCCACGAGGAGCTCTAGTTTTATTTGTGAAAAAGAAAGACATGACTATGAGGAGGTGCATAGATTACAGGGAGATAAACAAAGTAACAGTTAAGAACTGGTATCCTCTACCCCGTATAGATGATTTAGTCGATCAGTTTCAGGGCACACAAGTTTATTCAAAGATTGATCTACGCTCTGGGTACCATTAGGTAAAAGTCAGGGCAGAGGACATCTCTAAGACAACGTTTCATACTCGGTATAGCCATTATGAATTTTTTGTCATGCCATTCGGACTGACGAATGCTCCTGCTGTATTTATGAATTTGATGAACATAGTCTTTCATCAGTATTTAGATCAATTCATTGTAGTTTTCATTGATGATATATTGGTCTACTCGAGGAATTTTAAAGAATATAAGATGCACTTAAGATTGGTACTTCAGATGCTCAGGGAAAAGAAATTGTATGCCAAGTTTAGCAAATGTGAATTTTGGTTAGAGAAAATTGTGTTTTTTAGGCATATCATATCAGGAGATGGAATCTTAGTAGATCTTAGCAAGATAGAGGCAGTGGTGAATTGGGCTAGGTCGAGGAACGTTCAGGAAATCAGGAGTTTCTTGGGACTGACATGTTATTACTGTCGGTTTGTAGAGGGATTCTCAAGATTGTTAGGGTCTTTAATGCGACTAACTAGGAAGAATGTCAAGTTTGAATGAAGTGATGATTGTGAGTAGAGCTTCCAAGAATTGAAGCAGAGGCTCGTCACTGCACTTGTCTTGACCATTCCATCAGGAGCTGATGGATATGTGATCTATAGTGACGCCTCTTTAAAAGGGCTCGGATGCGTGTTGATGTAGCAGAGTAGAGTTGTTGCATATGCTTCTAGACAATTGAAAGAATATGAAAAGAATTACCCTACCTATGATCTAGAATTGGCTGCAATGGTTCATGGATTGAAAATTTGGAGGTATTATCTGTACGGAGAAAGATGTGAAATATTTTCAGACCATGAAAGACTAAAGTATTTCTTCACGTAGAGGGAGTTAAATATAAGACAGAGAAGATGGTTGGAACTTATTAAGGATTACAATTGCACCATCAGTTACTACCTAGGGAAGGAAAATGTGGTGGCTGATGCTCTGAGCCGGAAATCATGGGAAGCAACAGAGTTAGCAGCAGTAATTCAGCACCTAATCCAGATGGACTTGGAGAGGCTCGGTGTGGAGCTAGTAAAGAGTGATCACCAAGAATTTATTGCTAACTTGGTGGTGCAGCCTACCCTATAGGAAAGGATTAAAGCTGCTCCAAGGGATGATGCAGAATTTAACAGAGCTGATAGCTAAAGTGCAAGATGGATAGGGAGAGAAATTTAGTATTTCAGATGATGGAGCTTTGAGGTTTCGTACCAGGCTATGCGTGCCTGTAGATGTAGATATCAAAAGGAAGACCCTAGAGGAGGCACACAAGTCCCTGTATACAGTTCATCCTGGCAGTACTAAAATGTATATCTTCGGAAGTCTTTCTGGTGGAGTGGTATGAAGAGGGAGATAGCTGAATTTGTGCAGCATTGTTTGATGTGTCAGTAGATGAAAGTTGAGCACCAAAGATTGATGGAACAGTTGCAGCCACTTCACATCCCTTAGTGGAAGTGAGACCATATTTTTATGGATTTTGTAATAGGGTTATCACTGGCGTTGCATGGGCAGAACGCGATTTGGGTGATTGTAGATAGATTGAAGCAGACTGCTTATTTTATCCCTATCAAAGTAAACTACGCCATGGATAGGCTGGTATAATTGTATATTTAAGAGATAGTACGATCACATGGTGTGCTAATGTCTATAGTATTAGACCAAGATCCACGTTTTATGTCACAATTTTGGAAGAGCTTGCAGGAAGCTATGGGGTCTCAATTATCATTCAGCACAACGTTCCATCCTCGGACTGATGGGCAGATAGAGAGGAAGATCTAGATCTTTGAGGATATGCTACGAGTGTGTGTTGGATTTCAGGGGTAGTTGGATCCAGTATATGCCGCTGGTTGAGTTTGCTTATAATAACAGCTATTAGGCCAGCATCGACATGGCACCTTACGAGGTGTTATATGGTAGGAGGTGTCGCTCTCCATTATATTGGGATGAGATGGGTGAGAGGCGAGTTTTGGGACCAGAGTTAGTGCAGTAGGCGTACGATAAAGTTCGACTTATCAGAGATAGAATCAATGCAATTCAGAGTCGGCATAAAAGTTACGCTGATACTCATCACCGAAAATTGGAGTTTGATACAAGAGATCATGTGTTTCTGAAAATAGCACTGCTGAAAGGAAATATGAGGTTTGAGATGAAGGGTAAGTTGAGTCCTAAGTTTATTAGCCTATTCGAGATACTAGAAAAAGTGGGTCTAATCGCCTACAGGCTAGCTTTACCGCCAGCTTTATCCAGAATACATGATGTATTTCATATTTCCATGTTAAGGAAATATGTACCAGATCCCTCCCATGTGATCAGCTATATAGGGATTGAACTCAGTAATACTTTGGCATATGAGGAAATACTAGTGCAAATTCTAGATAAGAAAGAACAGGAATTGCGTAGTAAGAAAATTCCATTGGTAAAAGTCCTATGGAGGAATCACGCAGTGAAAGAAGCTTCATGGAAACTCAAGGAGCAAATAAAACATAAATACCCATACCTTTTTAGTGGGAACCAACAGTAATCAGAAAAGATCATGTAAGTAAGTAATGTTTCTTTTGTAGGTTATTTAATACATGTATAGTTTCTATTTTGGTTGGTTATAGGAGAATTTTTGTTCAGTTCTTGTAATCTTCTAGAACCATATATGTAATCACAATATTCTTCCACCATAAGTGAGGGTAAGTAATAAAATAAATAGCCCATTTTTCCTCAAGGGATGGGGTATAATTTAGATAGCAAATTTCGAGAACAAAATTTTTATAAGAGGGGAGAATGTAGAGACCTAGAGAATTATAACAATTAAATAATAAAGAATAAGAGATAAAAAGGATTTTTCCAAAGGGGGCTCAGCAGGGACTCGTCGACGAGCAAGGAATATTTGTCGACGAGTGGCCTTTTGGGAACGTCAACGAGGACACGTGTCTCGTCGACGAAGAGAAACCAAAATGGGTTATATTAGAGCCTGAAGTTTGTCGACGTAGGTTACAAGCTCGTCAACGAACTCCCCTCTTAGGCTCGTCAATGAAGAGACGTGTTTCATCGACAAGGCCGTACTTTATAAATATCCTAAAATCGGGATTCAGCGAGAAACTTGCATGCAAAACACACGCACTCTCTCTCTCTCTCTCTCTCTCTCTCTCTATATATATATATATATATATCTAAAATTCACCTCTTTGACTTCTCTCTAGGTTTCTGGCTTTGATTCTCATTGGTTCGACGATCGAAAGTCGTCACGTTACTCTTGGGAAGATTCTCTACAATACTGTCGGATCAAAATTTTGGTTTGGAGTATTTAGGCACCATCCCAAAAATTTGGGTAAGTTGGTTATTTTAAGTTTTATAAGTTATTGAGTATTTCTAGACTGTGGGGAATGTGTTGGAAGGTGTTTTACGGGTATATGTTGATTTGTTGGGAAATGCAAATTTCAAGGTGTTGAGCTGGGAATACACAGGAGAATGTTTGTTTAGATTTGTGGGCTTCTCAATGAGCCAGGTAAGGGGATAAATTAAGTCAACATTTTTCGTGAAATTATTTATTAATATACAACATTTATTTTCAGAAATTATATATGTATAGTACAATGTTTGAAAATACTGTTGTTGTAAAGGAAAATATATTTAATACATTTTATCAGAAAATATCATTTCTGATCAGATTTTATGTTTAGAGTATTATTCATATTTGTGTGGCATGAGTATAAATTTCCATGAAAATTAGGTTATACTAGGATAATATGATTTTATCAGAATAAGCATGTTATGACAGTTTTCAGGAAAACCATAACAACAGTACAGAAACTATGGTTTAAATTATTATATTAAACAATGTAGAAAATTTATGTTCAGTATGATATGATATGGCCAGTGAAGATACCGTGATTTATATGCTATGACATAGCCAGCGTAGGTGCCTTGATTTATATGTTATGATATGGTAAGCATAGATGTCGTGTTTTATGATTGGTGTAGATGTCGTAATTATGTATGATATGTTAGAATTCATGAAAATATGATCATGTCAGATATTCTGCAGAAATACGAAACCGTTATGTATTAGAAATATGAATTGTACTATATGTTATCAAAACTAGGATGGCTTAGCTTAGTATTTCATAGCACGATACCATAGCTATATGTATAAGTTCACGTTTATGTTAGTGCTACCACACATCTTAGATAGAGTATGGGAGATGACAGTCGATGTGGCTTCAGTGTAGTGCAGGTGTTCCCCTAGTAATCCGGAACAGGTGGGACAAGCCCATCGTACTTACAGACTTATGTTGACTTAGCATGGTCGGCTAACCATTGCTAAGTTCTGCCTTCAGGCCTCACAACCCTTTCATGTGGGGGGTAAGACATGACACTAGTTAGCAATCCATCCTGAGTATTGTTTCAGTATTGTACAGTTATAGAAGATGTTTTACATAATTACAGAAATTAGTGCAATATTTATTATGAAATTTATGATGATATGATGAATCATGTTTTGCTTAGAGTTTATACAGCTAGTTTTTATCAGATATGCATATTATGTATAGTTCATGTTTAAGCACGATAATACTCATGTTGTCATACACTGATATTGGTTTATTTCCCTTACTGAGAGGTGTCTCATCCCAGCATTACGAACATTTCAAAAAATTCAGGTAGAAGGGCGAATAAAGTGCCGAAGCAGTAGAGATTGACCGAACTACCTTGTTAGAAGGGTAAGTAGTTGAGCTAGGGTCGGATTGGTTTTTGGGATATATCCCTAGGGTGTATTTGATCTTTTGTGGATGATTGTACATATATGACAGGTTCAGTAGAATTTTGGTATTGTGCCCGTTGTTGTATGACATGTATGTAATTTATATTTTCCGCTGCTTAGGTATCAGAGATGTATGACAGGTATATCCTCGGCACCCATGGGTCCAAGTTGATCATGACTATATCAATTTAGCAGGATATCAAAGTTATTATGAATGCTATGTATGTAGGAAAGAAAAAAAAAAGTAAATTAGGCAGGTCTTTACAATATAAAAGTTATGGGACAATGTTTTTCCAAATGTGGACTAACTGATATAAACTCCACTGGTTGTATTCTCACTTGGTCGAATGGCACTATATGGTCCAAACTTGATAGAGTTGTGGCCAATAGACAATGGTACTTGTAAAATATGGGAGCTACGGCTATGTTTCAACTTCTTGGTATTTATTTTGATCATGCATCATGCATAATTTCCTTACTTGTGGAGAATGATTTAGGGAGGAGGCCATTTAAATATTTTAACATGTGGGGGCCGCATTCCAGCTTTTAGGATGTTGTGAAAAATTCATGGAGGAGGGATGTGAATGGATATAAAATGTACAAGATTTCTATGAAGCTTAAAGCTCTGAAGGACCCCTTGAGAAGTCTCAATGTTTATCATTTCTCTCATATCTCGAATAGGGTTGAAAGAACTTCTATAGAGCTGAAGGAGGCTCAACAGAACCAACATGATGACCCTAGAAATATTGATTTGCAGAGTGTGGTTCATATGAAGAAGGTTGAAGCTAATAGGTTGGAGAAGGCTAATAGATGATTTTTTGCCCAACAAGTTAAGAATAATTATCTAAACATCTGTGATAGAAGCTCCAAGTTCTTCCATGCCCTGTTAAAAAGGAACAATGCCAGGAAGCATATAGCAAAACTAAAAAAAGATAATGGAGAGTTTACTGAATCTATGGCCTAGGTAGCTTCTGAATTTTTAAATTTCTACAAAGATCTATTAGGGACAGAAGTGGACTCTATGCAGATGGATGATGACATTATTTCTAGAGGCCATGTTCTGAGTAATGAACAATCTGCACAGATGGCAGAAGAGTATCAACTGAAGAAATTAAAGAAGTTTTATTTAGCATTAGTGATGGGAAATCCCCTAGACCTAATGGGTACACTACAAATTTTTTTAAGGTTGCTTGGGATACAGTAGGGAAAGACTTCACTGATGTTGTCAAAGAGTTCTTCGAAAAAGGTAAGATTATGAAACAAATTAACCACACAACCATTGTGGTAATTCCAAAATCTCTGCATGCAAATTCTATTCAAGATTTCAGACCAATATCATGTTGCAATGTTACATATAAAGTTATAGCTAAGATAATAGCTAATAGAATCAGCCCTGTGCTTGATAAAATTGTTGACCCTGCACAATCTACCTTTGTGAAGCAAAGGTACATGGTAGAAAAAAATTATTTGGTACAGGAACTGGTGAGAAAATATGCTAGAAAGAGGATATCTCCAAGATGTATTTTGAAGATAGACTTGAAAAAAGCATACAATTCTCTATCATGGAGTTTCCCTGAAGATATGCTTGATAAGTTGAATTTTCCTAGTAAGCTGGTGAAGTGGGTGATGGAATGTTTGACAACAATGACCTATTCAATTTCCTAAGTAGAAGCTTGCATGGCTTCTGTGAAGGTAGGAAGTGATTAAGGTAGGGTGATCTATTATCCCTAATTCTTTTTGTCTTGTGCCTTGAGTATTTATCAATGCTTTTGAAGGGCCTAGAAGAAGATGTAGACTTTAACTTTTATCCCAGATGTGTTGAGCTGAGAATTACTCACCTAGCATTTGCAGACGATCTCATATTGTTTTCCAAGGGTGATTATAGCTCAGTACAGAAACTAATGGATGCTCTGAATAAATTCTCGAATTGCTCAGGTATGAAAGCTAATCTTGTGAAGTCAAATTTGTATGCTACATGTCTTAATGTTTTTGGACTAGAATGTATCAAAAGTCTTACTGGCTTTTAAGAAGGGTCCTTCCCATTTAGATACTTGGGTATACCATTGGCAGCCACAAAACTGAATGTGACTCATTATGCTCCACTTGTCCAGAATTAGTTATATTATTGCGTCCTCGCCAATCAAAACTTTGTCGTATGCTGGAAAACTTGAACTACTTAACTCAGTAATGTAGGGAATGGAATGCTTCTGGCTCTCCATATTTCCTATTTCGATAGCTGTCCTAAAGCAAGTGATCAAAATTTGCCCAAGATCGAACGACGTCTGGGGGTGTTTGATCTGAAGACTTGGAACAGAGCTTTACTCACAAGAACTCTATGGAATATTCACAAAAAGAAGGACACACTCTGGTCAAAATGGATAAACTAGATCTATCTTAGAAATGGCAGCATATGGGATGCCACAACTAAACACGAGGACTCCCTATTATTTAAGAAGATACTAGAAATCAAGAATATGTTCTTACAGTAGTGCGGGAACAAGGACCATACTATACAACACTTAAGTCAATGGGAGTTTGATGACCATATGAACAGCTCGAAAGTTTATAATTTTTGGAGATTAAAGGGTATAGAAAAACCATGGCACAACGTAGTATGGAAAAGTGGATGCACACAAAAGAACTCCTTCATTCTTTGGTTAGGTGGCAAGAATAAACTGTTGACCTGATTGGTCACACCCAGTTTTGATCATGACAAATACTCTTGGTAACAATGGTTGTACTAAGGCTTGCATACATGTTCGCCTTGTGCGCTCATTTGGACTAAAAGACATACCTTTGATGGCGTGCGGTGTTCGTGCCAAAGAATGAAGAATTGTGTGTTGTATTTGTATTTATTATTTCATTTCTTCATTCTGGGATGTAATTTTATTATGGACTGTACACCCTGCGGCTTGTAATAATTTGCATCATGCATGGTAGATAGGTATGCTCATAAAAGACCCTAGTTGGACCTTAGGTACCTACTTTTAGTACACAAAGTCCCCAACATCACTCTTCATATCAGGGCAATCAAAATTGGCTAAAAATTGAACTTAACTTGAAATATTGAGAGAGTTCGGGTGACCAAACCCAAGCCGTGCAAATTGGCTCGGGCGACCAAACCCTGGACAAGTCAACTTGTTGAGTTGGTGCTCGGGCACCCGAACAACTTTTGAGCGTATCTTCCTCGGGCACCCGAACCTATGTTAGAGCACTTTTCAACTACTCAGGCGACCGAACGACACATCCAAAATGGGCTCAAGAGACCGAATTGGTTTGTTTGGTTAACTGAACTTAGAATCGGGCACCCGAACATACGAACATTTGGCTACTGACTTTGATTTAGCCGATCGACTCCTTCTTTGGGCACCCGAACCATTTAAAATTGAATTTTTGACTGAGTCTATTCGGGTGACTAAACCTTAGGCCGGGCAACCAAACCTCGTGGGTTAAAATATTTTTACTGAATTTTTAACTGGGGTAAACTGGGTTAATTTTTCAAATGGCTTTTAAAACAAGTTTAATTATTTCCATTGGGTCCCCAACGGTTAAAAAATCCTCATTGCCTATAAATACCTGTTCATTTGTCTTAATTAGCAAGTATTAGCAAACTTGATTAGGGCAAAATTCTCTCAACATCCAAAACCCTATATTAGCCAATACTACTTCCAAACACTCAAGTACTCCACTCTCTTGATCCTTTAAGTGTTGTGAGTATTGCTAAGGCTATTGAGCTTAATCTCACTAGCTAGAACTCTCACTTGTATTATTACTTGATTGATTTTCTTTGAGAGTTTAGCATTAAAGTTCTTCCACCGATTTCATTTGATAAATCTTGTGTGGGAAGACTTTGAGGGTTGTGGTTCTTGCATTGTCATCGCAAGACACCTAAACCTATATTTTTGTGTGCAAAAATCCTTTTCAAAGGCTAGTTTTTCAAACAACTACATTGTGCTTTGTATATTGAAATATATTATTGAGGTTGTTTGAATCAACTTGCTTAGCATATTTGAAACCCTGATTTGATTTTGTATCATTCACGTGTTGTGTTTCAAATCTTACTTTGATATACACTCTAGATCTGTACTGATAATCTATACTTGATTGAGTGTTTAACATACATTAGAGCACTGAGCATATTTACATATCATTCATGCTTGTAATATTGATTGAGTTGTACTAGTGCACATATCTACTTGTGTAGAAGCGTATTTCCATGTACAAATTTTATACACCTTGGTTGTATTCTAGGCGTGGGCCTGAAGAGGGAGACTAGCCCTGTGGAATAGTCCCGGACTGGCTTAGACCCGGTTAGGAAAGCTAGGTGTGCCATCCTATTAAGGCGTGTTGGTTGAGGTCAGCCCCTTGAATTGACCTAGTTGTAACCGATACTACTCCACCCGTTAAGTAAGATTTAGTGGAATCCTTGTGCTGATGTAGCCAAGGCGGGGGACGTAGGCAATTTGGCCGAACCTTGATAACATATTGTGTGTATTATTTACTTTTTTGCACTTTACTTTTATTGCACGTGTATGTTTATTTATTGATCGCATAAACTGACCCTAGGATGTACTACATTATTGATAAAACCAGTAAACCTAGGCGATAAATTTTAAATACCCAATTCACCCTCCCCCCCTCTTTCGGGATTGCACCAAAGCCAATATAAATTATTGACGAATGATAAGCAATATGGTGCAGATAGAGATGAGTCATGCACAATATGTAAATCAGAAACTGAGTCAGTGGACCATCTTTTCTTCAAAAGCAAGATAGCTAATGAGGCATGGAAAGCCATGAAAAAATGGCTAGGATGCACAAGATCCATAAATACACTCAAGGCCGCCCTTAAATGGATGAGAAAAGGGGCTAAAGGGAAGAGTGTTCGAGCAGTGGCCATGAATGCTTGTCTAGCTACAACACTATATTGTCTATGGCACTTTAGAAATAAGAGTACATTCGAAAGAGTTGACACACCAATAGAAGCTATTATCAAATTTATCCTGACACATGTATACAGAATTTTGTATGAAAAATTCCCAGCACTGGTACAGTTTGGGAATTAGTGATTTCCCTTCCCCAGTCATATGATTGTATGTATCTCTTAGGAGGATCTAATATGAGGGTTGATGTAACAAGATTTTTTATAGGAAGGCCATTTGTTCTGTCCTTTTGATTGTACTGCTTAATCAGTATGATGGGGTAGATGTCCCCTATGGTTGTCTGGGTATGCCTAGCAAATGTTGTATATATTCAGATAGATTGATACATTTACCTTTACTGATAAAAAAAAAAAAAAAATTGTCTTCTTCCTAGACTCTAATTACAAAAACAAAAAAAAAAACAAAAAACAAAAAAACAAATAGTGGTCTTTATCAAAAATAGATTTTAAGGAAATAATGGAGCCCACATGGGATCAACTTCCCTGCATGGATCCCACAAAACTCTTTACAAAACCATTGCTCATTTTGATTCTGTATCTTTAATTGTGAAAACAAATTTTGATCCTTATTTCCAAAACTAGAGTTTGTCCCAAAACGCTTTTTTCCTTTCAAGGCCTTTTGGATTTTCCTAAATTGATTTGTTTCCTAAAATGAGGTCATCCTTCTCTTAAAAAATGGGCATCATTTCCATATTTTCCAAAGCCCATTTTTTTAAGCTGTGGCCACCCTAATTCAAATACCCTAGATTCCTCATTTGTCTTTTGATAAAAATTGGCATCTCTTGCTTCAAAGGGAATTCATTTAAAAAATACCAAAACAAAACTTTCAGAACTATGTCGAGTTGGTCCCAAGTCTCAAGTAGGTAGGCAGCTTACCCCAAAATGGGTAAGTTCAGTTGAAAACAATAATTCTTTTCTTTCCCAAGTGGATCCCAAATCAGTTTTCAAAATGAAAGAAGTGTAATGGGGCTTTCTTGGGGTCCAATCCTCTTTATAGGTCTCATGAAATGCCAATTTTTTTTTTTGGGGGAAGCACACACACGCACACATGTAAGCATGGTAACCATTCTATGAATGGGTGCTAAAAGGGGTGCTATAAGGATAACCATCATCTAGATGGTAGTCCAACTACCTTTCCTATGCACAAAAAAACTCCCAAGCCCTAACTCTCTCCTTTAGTTTTTCTTTATTTTCTCCTTTTTTCTTAAGATAAGAAATGAAATAAAGTAGCAACTGCTTGTTTTATTTTATTTTATTTTATTTTTTGCACAAGAAACCATTTTAATGATTTTTGTATTAAAAATAGTTTTAAAAAGTAAAAAAAAAATCGGGGAAACCAATTGACCAATCCATGTTTTAAGAACACGGGCACGTTGAAAAGTGTTGTAAAATGATAATTGGAAATAACAAATAACACAACACAATAATATATATGGTTCGGCAAAGCCTACATTCATAGAAGCAATCAGCACAAAAATTTCACTAAGAAATTTGAGAGTACACAATACACTTCACAATGATCTCTCACTTCTATCAATACATGCCTAGAAGAACATAAATAAGACTCCCTTGGAGGTTTCCCTCCAATTACCCAACCACCCCAACGCCCATATTCAAAATTTGAATTTCTTCTCATAGCCCAGGCACACTCGTCAACGAGCACAGGGGACTCGTCGACGAGTCAAAGTTGTACACTCATCGATTAGTATGGCCACTCATCAACGAGCCTTTCTTTTTGCTCTTGGTATCTCAGAAAACCTACAATTTCCTACCTCTCGGTGTCTACTTGTCGACGAGTACAAGACACTCGTCGACGAGTCTTCTGTTGCCAGCACAAGAAGACTTCCAACATGTTTTTCTTTCTTTGTTTATGAGCCCAAACAAGTATAAGAGCCACATATACAAATACAACAATCTCCACCTTAGCGATTATATGCCCTTTAGGAGAACCCGAAAAACATATCTAACTACTCCACCTTGAACCTGGAACGTTTGGTTGGGTTTGTCTCCCTTCCATCACTTAGAGACATGGACCAAGTCCAAGCAACACCGTTTGAACTTACTGATGGTAGTTTCAGCTTCCACTATAAACCCCGACACAGTTGTAGATGCAACATACGAAGACTTCACCCTAGGCTTCCAATAAGACCTTCCCACAACAGTAAACACAAAAGTTGCTGCAAGTTTTATATCACCAAAACCCCTTGCATAGTCTTCAACAAAACTAACAACTGACGGTCCACTCTATTACCTGCCATAATTATGGAGGACTTTGACATATCCCGAACATCACAACCAGTCCTTGGATACAAGGAGTAGACATTTCATATTGATTCTCCATAGAAACCCTTTGAGACGGCAAACGAAGTCTCCCTATGGTTTTGTCCACAAAGCCACCCTGAGCTAACACCAATCTCCCTATAGCTTTGTCTATTCAAATCAGTAACCAAGAATCATCTTGGTTGTACCCAACATATTCATGTCAAAACCTTTTAACAGAGTTCCCAACTGATTAGCTTCAGTTAAAGCATTTCCAGCCAATAACATGTCATTCACACACAACAGATACATCACTTCATACATTACTATCACCCTTTTCCCAATTGGAAGCCTCATCAGTTTATACCTAAGTGGTGGTCTGATAGTGCTCATGCGCCCACCGTGATTCTGATGGTCTCCCGAGCTGAAACTCCCTATAATATGACCAATGCCATCTCTACCCTAAGTCTATTGCTCCATCTGCATCACATGCCCATTCATATCGTGATACTGTTGACTCGAGATAGAACTCCCCACATTTATGCCTTAAGTCCTCAACTCTACCTGAATAATATGATTGCTGCTGCCGCAACTTTCTGGCATTTGTTTCTCTTCCTTTACTCGAGTACGCTGCCCATAACTTCAACAAAAAAAGTCATGTCCTCGATCGCTCCTTTGTTTGCCACAGGATCACTTAGATTGTACCCACCTTTCTTATGACCTAGAAAAATGTATTGTCTGGACATAACACCAAGCCCAGATCCTCTATCACTATAATAGTGCACTAATGGACATCCACTCACAACCAAGTAGTCTATCACAAAACCTTTTCACAATTCACTTTCAACTTTTCCATCTAGAGATACCTTTGGTGTTCGGTCACACGAGAAACGCGCCATACTCATTGACTTCACCAAGAAGTATCCTACAAGCCTTGCATAAAACCTACCCTGCTCACAAAATTGCTTAAATGAAACCAGCGTACTCAATCTCAAAGTTTGACCTAAGGATTTCTCTCCTAGTCTGGTACTCCACCTCAACCATAAGTTTAACTTGGTAAACACATCAACTTCAGGCTTGTGTAACATGAGATAAACCAAGACCTTCTGTGATACACCCATGAAAAACATATGTCTATCATTTGTTGCTATCATCATCGGTCCCCAAACATTTAAATACATGTAGTCACCCATATGCTTCAACTATATATGCCACAAGGTATCCGATTCAGATTCAATAGCTGCAACTCCACCTACAACTATAACACTCTGCAATGCATAGATATTTCCCACTATCTTTTCTCCTTTCATCACTATCGAGTTGCCTTCACACATTTTAAATTCTCCTTTTTTTAGGCTTGTAACAAAATCCATTACAGTCTAAAGTACCTAATGAGATAACATTCTTTCCTAGACCCTCTACATACCTTACATCATACATGGTTCTTACAACACCATCATACATTTTGATTTTGATATCTCTAATACCAAGTATTTTGCATGAAATATTATTTCCCATCAAAACACAGCCAGTATTGACTGACCTATAGGTGTCTACCCATTTTCTATTTGCTATCATATGATAAGAGCATCTGGTATCTAGAATCCAAGAATCATCTGTGAGGCACTCCGAACCCAATGAAACACATAGCATGTCTCCATCACTGCATTCTGAGTCTCTTTCTACTACATTTGTAGATTTTGACGAACCTTGCTGATTTTTAGAATTCCCTTTCTTCCACTCTAGACATTCCGATCTTATGTGCCCAATTTCACCGCACTTAAAGCATTTCACGTCCTTCTTATTCTTCTCGGATTGCAACCGAGATTTACTTTGGGGCTTACATCTTCCATGTTGTTGGTTACTTTTCACAACAAGTCCTTTACCATGTGACGTTTCATTGCTAATCATTTTTCTTTGATGAAAACCAAAAAATGCATTTGTTACCTCTTCCAAATTCAGACTATCCTTGCCCTATGTAAGAGTGGTAACCAAGTTCTCATAACTTTGAGATGTAGGTAAGGAATTTAATAACATCAATGCTTTATCTTCCTCTTCAAAATTTGCATCAACACGGGCCAAATCACTCATAATCTTATTAAAAGTGTTGATATGCTGGTTCAAATCCGAACCTTCAACCATCTTAAGCCAATACAACCTTTGCTTAAGAAAAAGTTTGTTCGATAAGGATGTAGACATTTAATGGCTTTCTAGTTTATGCCAAATTGTTGCTGGAGAATCCTCCTCCATCACATAATAGAGAACTTCATTGGCCAAACATAAGCGTATTGTAGAAATTGCCTTCACTACCAATTCTCTCCATGTTGCCTCATCCATTCCAACTGGTTGAACACCACTTAGGGCCTTCACCATTCCTTGTTGCACAAGTATATCCTTTACTCTCCTCTATCACAAATCGAAATTTTCGGTTTTATTGAATTTGACGATGTCAAATCTTGTAGAAGATGATCCTGACGCCATGACAACTATTGCTCTAATACCAAGTTGTTGTAAAATGATAATCAGAAATAAGATGCACAACGGAATTATAAACTTGCAACAAATGATGAAACTTCAACACACAACTAGTAAATCAGAAAGCAAGTAAAGAACACAACAAAAGAATATACGTGATTCGGCAAACCTACATCCACGAAAGCAATCGACACAAAAATTTCACTAAGAAATTTGAGAGTACATAATACACTTCACAATGATCTCTCACTTCTATCAATACATGCCCATAAGAGCATAAATAAGACTCACTCAGAGGTTTCCCTCCAATTACCCAACCACCCGTACATCAATATTCAAAATTTGAATTTCTTCTCACAACTCAGGCACACTCGTCGACAAGCACAGGAGACTCGTTGACGAGTCAAAGTTATACACTCGTTGACGAGCCTCTTTTTTTGCTCTCAATATTTCAGAAAACCTACAATTTCCTACCTCTCAGTATCTACTCATCGATGAGTATAGGACACTCGTCGATGAGTCTTCTGCTGCTAGCACAAGAAGACTTCCAACATGTTTTTCTTTATTTGTTTATGAGCCCAAACAAGTATGAGAGCCACACATACAAATACAACAAAAGCCTTCCTCTAGTCATCTTCTTTGACAATCGTTAAAACCACCATGCCTCCACCATGGTTCAGCCCTTGGAATTCTTATAAACACCATAGAAGCCACAGTTTTGTCTAGAACCTGCTGAAATGTGCATGCTCAAGCTAAACTCATTGTCGCTAGCAATAATGGTGGCACCTTTATTTCTCAGACACCCAGTGAGGGTTCCAACCTTCTATTGCCACCTTTAAAATCCTTAGCACTCTTTCTCACCTTCTAAAACTCCTAAAATTGACCATACACATAAAATTCTACCAAAAATAGCCCCCTATCTTTGCTTCCCTCTTTTCCTTTCTTCTTCTTCTTTTCTTCCTTTTTCCTTTCCTTCTCTTCGGATTTTCCAATTTTTTGAACCTAACATGAGGCTGACCCTAGATTATGGTCCCAGATTTGAACCCATGAATGAAAGGACTCCCAAGCATCATTGACATTGAGTTTTGAAGACCCATTTTGGGTTGTCAACAATCGGTGGTCTGTATGCAATTGAAGTGAGTAACATAACTTTCTCTGGTAATCTTAGTTATCCATTTACTAATTATGGATTTGCTACTTTATTTTATTTTTAGGAAGGTAAGAAACAAAGGAAAAATATTTTCTTTTCGAAGTCCTGTTTGGGAGTATTGTTGTGAAAAGGGAAGGTAGGCTTTCAAATCTCTTCGATTTGAGATTTGGAACTCCTAGCACCCTAAAGCACCCATTGCAAGAATGGTTTTAGCACTTATCCTATGTGTGTCTATGTTCCCTTAAAACATTAGGATTTTTTTAAGAAAAAAAATTAAAATAGCCTAAAATAGAGGTTGCAAAACCAAGCAATCAACTGTTTGTAGGGAACAATCGCCTGACCCCTACTGCATTTCATTTCCTTCATTTTGCAAACTTAGAAACTGCTCATCCCTTCTCTCCATTTGAAAAGACTTTCATGAAATTCATGCAAGGGGAGGAGCCCCATAGGAATTTATTTCTTGCCTTAACAAATTCTCAAACAAAATTATTTAAGAAAAAAAAAAAGAAACAAAAGAGAAATGTCAAAAGTAGGGAAAATAAAGAGTTTTTGGTTGTGGTTGAATCTACCAAAGTAGATTACCTACATATCCTCCAATAAAAGAATCAAACCACTTGTTGTTCCCAGAAAAATTTCGAAAACAAGCTTAGAAAACATTTTTGGTGAATTTTTTTTTAAAAAAAATTCTTTGAATTCCCTTAAACAACTTGAAACCTTATTGAAAGATCTCTTTTTTTTATTATTATTATTATAAAATTGATTTTTTGATGGCCACTCTATGAATTAAAAATTGAAATCAAGTTTAACACTTAGAAAAATCATTTTTTCCACCCTCAAGCCACTTCATGGGCAATTACTTTGAAAGACATGATTTTCATTGTAGAAACTTGAGAATTTTGTGGATTTTTGGTCAAAGAACCACAAACTCGCCTTGAAAACTTATTTGAAAACTTGGAGAATATCCAAAATCCACAACAGTTGATAAAAAATCAACTTTCAATTTTTGTTTTTCCATTCCCATATGATGAGAGTTGAATTCCTATACACTTCAAGATTTTAGATTCTCATTTCTTGTGCAACTTTCAATCTAACTATACAAGTTTCATATTCAGTAACATTGTTGATATAGGAAAAAGTTAATTTTGTAACAATAAGAAATTATTCCTCTTTAGGTGATACCAACACTACACCTTACTCCACATCTGTAAGTATTTCACTGACATTCTTCTTCTTCCATAGTTAAGATAATAAATTTTTTTTTTTTTCATATTATTATTCTAGCATAACACACATTTGATGGACTCCAATATTTCCCTCACTTTCTCTCTACTAAGATTATGTAGGAATACACTTAAAAAACTCTCCTTACCCCCATTTAGATGTGCCCTAAACTCTCTCCCTAGGGCTCTCTTTATAGATTATTCATGGGATGGAGCGAAACACCACTTTGAATTTTAATTTCAAAAATTCAAATTCAAACTACCGATCACCCACTAACAACTACCAACTGCCCTAATTGTTCCTTGACAGACGATAAGTATTAGGAAACTTAGAATGTCTCAATCCATGGGCATATTAAAAGAAAACAATTCAAAATTTTGAAATTTCCTTGTTCTAGTTGTAGAGACCCGGAAAATATAATAAATTAAAGAAAATGGGAAAAGTGGAATTTTGGATAGAGGAGGAGAAAATTGGTGACGGTTTTCTAGAGGAGGAAGAAAATTGGCGACGGTTTTGGGATTTAACCATAGGATGGTAAATGGTAAACGGTAAATTTTGGGTCGGTTAATAGAAAACTGACGATAGTTTTTGTTAGCATTGTTGAAGATATATATGAACCAAGAGCTCATTTGAAATTTAAAAATTTAAACTCTCTCTCTTTCTCCTCCCAAACCCTACAAACCCTCTTCCAATTTTCTTTGATTTCAACTCTGTTAAAGCCCAAATTGACGATAAGGAACCATCATAGGGTTCCTGGAAAGATTCTCTACAACGTAAGCGGAGCAGAATTTCAGTTTGGGGTTTTGGGGCACCATTCCAAAATTGAGGTAGGGATGTAATTTGAGTGTTTATGAGTTGTTTATCTAAATTATTGGATGTATAGGCTTAAAAATGTGAGTATGAATATAGTTTTGGGATTGAACTAAGGAATTGGAATTTTGTGAAATACAGGGTTATGGTGCAAAAGCTACAGGCATAAGTGAGAGTTTTGACGGGTATTTTCCCAGAAAATTAGGTAAAAATGATAATATTTGTCTAGTTGATATTCAGTAGATAAACTAGGAATATGCGGTTTCAGAAAAAATGTGAATACGATAATTCTAGTAAATTCAGTTGATTGTTTGGGGAAATACATGTGTATAATTTCAAGGCGTTGAAATTACGAACACCGCAAACGTGAAATAGGAAAATAATAAATAGTTCTCAAATAGTCAGGTAAGGGAAATATGTTATGCTAGTTAAATTAGAAATTTTATTAGTAAAGTATAGTATTTGATTATGAGTTACAGAGTATGATTTTTTAGCAGATCGGAGCATGAAAATTATACAGTAATACAGATTATACTTAATGAGTTTTATTTAGCTGTGTGGCATGAGTAATACAGGAATATTACAAAATTTTATACAAATTTACAGACTTACGATTATATAGTTTTTACATAATTATGCTATACAAATTATACAACTTTATTTACAAAGCTATGGCTATACAATATTTTACAGAGTTATGAATGTACAGTGTTTTAAAGAACCATGAATATATAGTGTTTTACAGTACCATGAATATACAATGTTTTACAGTACAATGAATATATAGTGTTATACAGAACCATGATATACAGATTATCGAACCATGACATATAGAAATACGGTTGATATAGATATACAGTTATATTATAGCGTCATGGTTAATATAGAGAATTACAACATCATGGTAAATACAGTTGATAATGGTAAAACGGATAGATATTATATAGAAATAGTATTATATAGTATCAGACTCTGATGGAATAGAGCTATTCACAGAGCACGGTACCGTAGCTATACAGTATAGACAGTGCAATCATACATCTCAGATAGAGTATGGTGTTGAATGCCGATTGTGTCACAGGTGGAGTAGAGGGTTCCCTAGCGTCTAGACCAAGTGGAGCAAGCCTTTTGTGCTACAAACATATACATAAATACAGTTAGACTAGCACTAGTAGGCCAACCAGTGTTTAATCCTGCCTACAAGGTGCACAACCCTGTCATGAGGCATTAAATCATGACATACAGCCATCCAGGGAAGTTTTCAGAACCATATACATATACAGTATACACATAAAATAGAGATTATATTTTATAGATAGAAGTATGATTGAATAATTAACTCAGAGTTACTTTATTTTAAATGACATAGATGTAGGTTATAGTATAGATACTTTTACATGATATCTCATTTATAGTTTTAATATAAAGTTATGTTTTGTGTATAAACTCATATATCACATACTGATAATAACATGTTTCTCCTTACTGAGAGGTGTCTCACCCCAACGATATAAACATTTCAGGTAACCTAGAGAGACATACAGGGCCGGCTTAGAGATAGAGGAGACGACTAAGTCGCCATAGTTCTGGGGTGAGTTTTGGGCTGAGTTGTAGATCCCTAAGCATTTTGAGATTTTTGGAAAAGGTGTACATGTATGTATATGGTGGATTTGTAGTACTTTGGTATTGTGTATTTTGGGTTATGGTTTGGATATTTATGTTTTTCTGCTGTATAGGTATTATATATGGAATACACAATTTAACATGGCACCCACTCTGGGCCGTGATGATGATATGTATATATATACAGGGTATTAGAGTTATGAAATCTAGTTTGACAGTGTAAATATATAACAAAAAAAATAGTATGAATTTTTGGGTCCTTACACTAGTAGTTTAATGAGACTTTTAGAAAGAACAAATGAAATGCTAGTTTAAGGCGCAGTCTGATGAACACACAATCACATTTTTATTATTATTGTTAAACTCTCCTCGTATTTGGAGATGCAAATACTTAGAGTTTTTTACCAAAATATTTTTTAAAAAATGAAAAAAAAAAACACAAATATGAAGGAAATGGGGAAAATTTCACAAATGTACCCAATCGACTTTCCAAAAGTCGGTTTGGGCTTTAATTTTTTTTTTAAAAATATTTTAGCCATCAACTCCTGTCAGCTAGAGTTAAAAAATAAATAAATTGAGAACCAACTTTTCAAAAGTTGGCTCTTCACCTGCACCCACACACGCAATCAATTTTTTAAGTGTCATTTAATACAAAAAATATTTTCTAATTTCTATTTATTTTTCAAATGAATTAAAAAATGTAATTTAATTTTTTAATTTCAAAATATTATATACAAATGAATACAATAACAAAAAAAATTGAAATAATTTACTTTTAGGAATATTAAGACAAAAAAGGACATCTTACTTCCTAATGACATAATTTTTTTAATTTAAATAATAATAAAATATATGTTATTTTCAAATTTTAAGATTTGATAAAAATTTGTAAATAAAAAATATATTTTTAAGTGTCATTTAAAACAAAAAATATTTTCTATTTTTTATTTATTTTTCAAATGAATTAAAAAAAATGGCAAGGAAATATAAAAAAAAAAAAAGAAGAGTTTGCATGTATGCAAAAATATGAATTAAATTATAATAATTAATAAAATTAATTATTATTATTATTTTTACATAAAATTGGTTATTTTTTTATTCAAAATTTGTAATACATAAATTTTCTTTTAGTTTTTTATTAGTAGCTTCAAATTTATTTAAAAAATAAATAAACACGGGTCAAATTTTATAATTATACATTTAATAATTTTATAAATTAAAATTTTCCTATTTATTCAAAATCCGTAATACATAAATTTTCGTTTAATTTTTTATTGATAGTTTTAAATTTATTTAAAAAAATAAATAAACACACGTCAACTTTTAAAATTATAAATTTAATAATTTTATAAATTAAAATTTTCCTACAAAAAATATAAATATTGTAGTAACCGGGGAAAAATCAATTTAAAAAATTAAATTAATTATTATTAATCAATTAATTAATAAAATATTATTAAATTAATTAATTAAATAAACAAATAAAAGGAATAGTATGAAAGAAAAAATTTAATTAATTAATTAATTAATATTAATTATAATTAATTAATTAATTAATTATTATTAAATTGAATTAATTAAATAGTACTAAATTGAATTCATAAAATAAATAATAGGATAAGATATATGTTAAAATTGGTGTATTCCCAAGAGGGGGGTAAATTAGAATTTTAAACTTTTCTCCTAAGTTAAATAAGAAATCAATATGATTTAACTACCTAGGGTTTTTCTATACAATCCCAAATGCACAAGTAGATATAATGTACGAAAATTTAAATCATGTGCATCATTCACACCATAACATACACGTGTGGTAAATATAGAGTGTAGAAATATAAACAAACACACGATATGTTATCGGGGTTCTGCCAACTGTGCTTACATCCCCGCCTTTGACTCGGAAGCCCAGGATTCCACTAAAGACTCACTTAAGGGTGAAGTGGCACTGATTACAATCAGGTTAATTAGCATGGAGCTTACCTCAACCTTTACAATCAGGTCAATTCACGAGGCTGACCTCAACCAACACGCCTTAATAGGATGACGCACCTAACTTTCCCAACCAGGTCTAAGCCAATCCGAGACTATTTCAAAGGGCTAGTCTACCTCTTTAGGCCCATGTCTGAAAATACAACAGTATGTTTACATTCAAGAATAACAGTACAGTGATTGTGCTTTCAAGTAGTGTACCCAATTACGTGCAATCACATACACCACCTAACAAGATATAATAAGTAAGCTCAATGTGATTTAATATATCAACTCTCAAATATATTTACTATCAGTGTAATGTGTGCGTGAGAGTGTAAACCGGTATAATCTTTGTGTCACAAGGTATTCAATCAACGTGTTCAAACAAAGATATCAGCCAAACAATATATATATATATATATATATATATATATATATATATATTTCAATCAGCAGATTTTCTCAATAGTATGATGCTCAAGTAGTGTATATGTTTGGCTTGCAAAAAGAGATTTAATCTTTGTATACAACAAAATAGATAACTCAATGAATATTGCCTCAAAGATCAATATCATATAAACAAATGTCTCTTCAAATATTTTTCAAGATAAAGCGCAATAGATATTTGAAAATGTTTTGAAAGAGTTTTTGCAATCCAAAAACAAATACAGACTTCCCAAGATATTGCAATAAATGTGCAATACTCAGAAGTTTAACATAATTCTTTTTTGGAGAGGCTTATTAACAAGGTCCCCTAAGAACACTTAGGTTTGTTTCTCAAGAAAATCGTATCAACCAAGCAGAACAGGGAGAGCAAACCTTTCCAAACAAACACTTAATCAACTTATAGAGAGTTTAGGCAATAGTAGAAGGTAAGTATGAGTGAATGTGATGAGAAAATGAGTTGTATGGATTTTGGGATTTTCAAGGAGTTTCTCCAAATCAAGATTGCGAATTCTCTGCTAATCTTTGCAAATGATGGGCTATTTATAGATGTTGGAAGAATTATAGCTGTTAGAACATGTAGGGTATTATTGATATTGTTTAAAATCATTTTAACACTAATTAACCCTATTTAAAAAAATTTAACCACGGTAAGAATGCAAGGCAACTCGAGAGCACTAGTCGACCAGAATACTTTTAATTGACCCAAGCTCATATGGTTCGGTCGACCGGGCCAGAAATGAACTACCTAGGTCAGTCGACTGGACGATGTCCAAGGCAATTTTTTCCAAATCAGCGAGATTCGGTCGATTGGGGTGAAAATGAACTAACTGGTCGGTTGACTAGAATGACATATCTGAGGTGATTTTTCAAAATTAGCGCAGTTCGGTCGACCAGGGCCAGAATGAACTAAGTTGGTCGGTCGACCAGACCGTTGGGACAACTCCCGAGGACCCTCGGTCGACCAGGTTGGTGTAATACAAATTTTGCTCAATCGACTAGGAAGTCAAACTATTGACTTCAAGGGTATTTGGTCGACCGAGGTCAAATGAGCTTTGGAAGCTCGGTCGACCGGACTACGGTCAACATGTTGACCCAGACCTGATTCAATCGACCAAGGGCAAAATGACCTGTATAGGTCGATCGACCAAAAGTGCATAACTTGTGTAGTTCGGTCCTGTTTTATTCCATAATCACCCTATTCAAGTGCCTAACACATACAAGTGCAATGGTGAGTGTCCTAAGGTCCTTTCTAAGTCATTTTGAAGACACCAAAAAAAATTCGGTGTCGGTCGTCCTTCGACTGACCGAAGGGTATTCCCTAAGGTCTTTCTAAGGTCATTTTTAGTTTGCGGTTGGTTTGAGCTTACCTATTAGATCATGCATGTGATGTGTGTGAGCTTATTACAAACCAATCCCTATTTACTATTACAGACCCTTTGCGTAGAAATGAAATGCAATACAATTGTAAATTGGGTCTTTAGCTTCAGTTCCTCTTTGTGCTATCACTATGATCTGCTAATTAGAATACCTGCACATCAACTCGGCAGACATTAAATACCTGAGTATTTGTCATAATCAAAACAGAGATATGACCTATAAGGTCAACAATATACATATATATATATATAAATTATTATTATAAACATATAGATATATACATACATACATATATATGTATAAAAATATAAACTTGATATATGAAGCTTTATGCATGTACCTTTACTCACTATACCCAGATGCAAGCTTTCATCACAACACAAAAACTGACACTTTCAAGACATCTACCCAAAAACTAAAATGACCATATCCTCCCCTTAACCACATAACTATTAGATATATACATATATCAAGGAATCCTCAGAAAGTTTCCTGAGGATTCAATTTGAAATTTCACTTGCACACTGCACACACCCACTTGCCTCTGTCTCTCTCCGTCTCATATCTCTCTCCCAGCATCCCTCTCCTCGTCTCCTCTCCCACTCTTCTTAATTTTTCGACAAATATTTAGCCGATCGAAAATCAAAAAATATCATTAGGCTCCATTCTTCGTCACTAACATTTCTACCAGAACAGATTTGTTGTAGGAGCGACGTAAGCATATTTCTTGGGGTAAGGTAACCTCTCCCATTTTCTTTAATTTTTTCCTTAGATCTTTAGGTAAATCGATGATGGAGCACCACCACAGGGTTTTAGTCTCGATCGTCGTCATTTTAGTTGGAGCAAATTTTTAATTTGGGTATCCTAGACACCACTCCAAAGTGATAGTGAAATTTGGGGAATTAAGTAAATTGGTTATATTTAGAAGTTTAAATGTTTATTGGAAATTTATGGGTCTAGGAAATGTTAAAATAATATTTTATTTAGGGTTAATTTGATTAAATTAGGGTAATTGAGTTCAGGGTTCACGGGTATAACTTTGGGATCCTTACAGGCGTAGTTTAGGAAATTAGGTAAAGGTGTTATTTGGATATTTTTGGATTGATTATTAATTTATTAAAGGTATAAGCTTGGATATGAATGTATTTATGAGATCAAATTGAGAAATTGAGATTTTATACAATTCAAGGTTGGTATATACACGGCAGACAGGCTAGGTTTTTAGTGGGTGTTCTCAAGAATCCATATAAGATAATAATAGTTTATAATTTGGGAAATGTGAGTATGGGATTATTTTGGAAATTCAGTTATTTGACAAGAACTGTCCAGTTTGAATTCAGGGGAGGTCTTTACCAGCTAATTTGGTAATTTTAGATATACACGGGTTCGAGGTAATTTTGGGGGGATGGACTTGCTAGCTATTAACTACGCTAGTATAGACTATTATCAGAAAGAGGTAGTGTTTAGACCTCTAAGAGGACATGAGTATAGATTTGTGGGATCATGTGTGCACACTGCACCACAATTGTTACCCGCCATTCAGGCGAGGATGTTGTTGCTAGAGGGTTGCGAGGGATATTTGGATTGTGTGAAGGCGGTATTGGAAGGAGAGTTGAGGATAGAGGATATCCCAATAGTGAGGGATTTTCCTGATGTGTTCCTCGAGAATTTGTTGGGACTACTTCCTAAACGTGAGGTTGAATTTGCTATTGATCTAATTCCGAGGACAGCGCCCAATTCTAAAGTGTCGTATAGAATGGCACCGGCAGAACTAAAAGAGTTAAAGGAATAGTTGCAGGAATTATTGGATAAGGGGTTTATTGGGCTCAACGTGTCACCCTGGGGAGCGCCGAAATTGTTTGGGGAAGAGAAATATGGGTCGATGAGAATGTGCATCAGCTACATATTTTCATATTTTCATAAGTCAGCCAAAATAGTGGAGACAGTTTAATCCTAAAATTAAGATGCCCATAAGAATGTAAGATACTACGTGGGCAACAATTGGACTCCTATGTTCTGTGGAAATTCTTTATTCATTAGGAAGTGATGTTATCACCGTAACCTAAAAACAAACATGAGAATAAGATGTCATAGGCATCACATTGCCAAGTAACCCGAAAGATCTTGTGAACCAAATAACACCTAATAGTTACATCTTTAGAAACTTACTTAGAAGGAAAAAATTATTATGATACTTGGACCTTTAGCAATATGCTATCCTGAAGGAAAACCATACATGCTAGGACTTGAAGCTTTATTTTTTTGCTCTATCTTGTGTGAATCCTACTTGGCAATGGGACACCAATTTAACCGCTTTAGCATTGGCTCGGTTCGGATTTAACTTGTATACAATTTTATGTAAAAATCTTCTGTGGTTATCTGCAGTTGATTATAGCTTTTAAAGCCATCTTCAGAATCTAATCCTTTTACCATTAGCAACTATCCAATATAGATAAATGTCACCCTTTCTTTCCTAGTCCATTTCACACAAGATTTATGCTGTCAGACAATGTCCGATCACTGATCATAGCTGACTAAACAACTTCATTAGTATTGTATTCTGTACCAAAAACCAAGGTACGTGTTTATTGCATATTTTTCCAATCACTGGAGCAAGGTAATGGTTGACTTGAAGTCAGTATACCAAGACTTAGACTTGCCATAATTGCAATCCTTGCTTTTCATTGAGGAAATTTTACAACTATACTTTGATATTCAACGTTTGCCAACATAGGTTGGAAGTTGAATCTTAAAACTGGTAGAAGTAAGAAAAATTTAGAAACCAATTTGCTAGGAAAATGATACTTTACTGTGACTTAAAAGTGTAAGCCTGTGCATTAGTTTGACATTAAAAAGGAATTGGGGAATTATAATTTCATAGAATGTTTAGAAGCTTATATAATTTTTACTCAAATGAATCACAAGTTATGATGAGAGTTTGAAGTTCTTTTATACATTTGATCTGACAGACTAATGATTACATATCCTGGCCTGAGATGTCCCAGCAGGTATGGTCCTTAATGAGTATAAGCCATTATTGCAAGTTCTTTATTTAAAAGGAGACTAACCATTAGTGGTTACCTATTGATCATTCACCTAGTTGTTTGCTTTTAAAAAAAAAATAGTACTCAGAAATCCAAATGGAGTGGGGGTTTTCTGTCTAACTAATAAGTTCTCATATTTGACATCTTGAGTGCTTGTGAAAGGAGAGAATTTGGGCACATGTCTGGGGTTGTAACAGCAATGAAAGAAATATATGATTTATTAGGGTTATTCTAGTTATTAGGATAATCTGTCTTACTCTCTATATTAGAGATGTAATAAGAGGCATATGAGAGTGAATATCGGATTAGGACTCCTAACTACTATAGGTGCAGTAAATCGGGGCACATTAGGAGGAACTATCATGAACCGTTGCCTATTGCTTCTGCACTAAACCAGATCAGGGGAAATCAACAAGTACCCCGAGGTGGAGGTTATCCAGCACAAGTGTACTTGATGATCCCAACTGAGGCAAATATTGCCAAGGGCGCAAGTATGAGTTTATGTTTAAGATAATGAAGGTTTTATTTAATTTTAATTAATGTAGAAAATCAGATGATGATATATATTGAAATGTATAATATATAGTGAGTTAATAAATTTTACAAATGTGAAAAGTGATCGAGTAGCGAATTTCGAGAACGAAATTCTTTTAAGGAGGGGAGAATGTAGTAACGGAGGAAAAATAAATTAAAAATTTAAATTAATTATTATTATTAATCAATTAATTAATTTATTATTATTAATCAATTAATTAATTTATTATTATTAATCAATTAATTAATTAATTATTTTAAATTAATTAATTAAATAAACAAATAAAAGGAATAGTATAAAAGAAAAAATTAATTAATTAATTAATTAATTGATTAATTATTAAATTGAATTAATTAAATATTATTAAATTGATTAAATTAGGATTATTGAATTCAAGGTTCGGGTGAGCACCGCGGGTATAATTTTAGGATCCCTGCAGGCGTAGTTCAGGAAACCAAGCAAGAGTGTTATTTGGGTATTTTTGGATTGATTATTAATTTATTAAGGGTATAAGCTTAAATATGAATGTATTTCCGAGATTAAATTGAGAAATTGAGATTTTATACAATTCAGGGTTGGTATATACACGATAGGCAAACTAGGTTTTTAGTGGGTGTTTCCAAGAATCCAAGTAAGATAATGAATAATTTATAATTTAGGAAATGTGAGTATGAGATTATTTTGGAAATTAAGTTATTTGACAGGAATATATATATGATATATTCAGGGAAATGAAATTATGAATGTCGTGGGCGTGAGTTAGAATTGATAGACGAGTTCAGTTAGTCAAGGTAAGGGAAATATGCTATACTAGGAATTTCAGAAATTTCATCAGTTGTATATATGTGTTTCGAGGTGAATTTTATAGGGTATAAATTATTTTTATTATCAGAAAATATAAATTTTATTACAAGGGTTTTTTGTTTATTTAATTGTGTGGCACGAGTTAGTATTAGATCAGTTCAAGATTTATACAATTTTTTAGAAGATCATGATTTACAATGTTTTTGCATAGAAACATGTTTTACTAAATTTTATAGAATTATAAATTACAGTATATATATAGACACATATATTTTACAGACAAATATATTTTGCAGACAGATATTATACAGACAGATATTTATCAGAGAAATATTTTACAGATATTATACAGACATATATTTTATAGTATTTACAGAATTCCATGATTTCCAAAATCATAACACTTAGACTTTACAAATTATTCAGTTAGATATTTCAGTCAGATATTACAATTATTTCAGTCAGATTTTTCAGTATTTCAGATTAGATTTATAGTGTTATGGTTATTTTAGAATCATGATGAAATAGTAAGATAATTATATATATTAGTATTATACAGTATCAAATCCCTGATGAATTATTTCAAACAGATTTAGTTAGTAGAGCACGATACCATTGCTATTTACAAATCAGAGTGTAATCACATATCTCAAACAGTGTGTGGATTCCATCAATCGTGCCTATGGAGAGATTGCGGTCTCCCTAGTATTCTGGTTTGAGGAGGGTGGTTCGACGAGGTAGATACTAGTGTCGTGCCTTTAGAGAGTTTGCAGTAAAGGCTGGACTGAGAATTGGTAGAGTATTCAGGTGACTTATCCTAGTAGGCTCACTAGAGTTAAGTCCAGCCTACGGGCCGCATAATCCTGTCATGAGGGGTTAAATCATGACATACAGATTTCTAGGGATGTTTCTCAATTATTTATATATATACAAATTTATAGAAGAACAACAGATATATTATATTCTTATCAGTATGGATAAATAGAAAACTCAAATAATACAATTGTATTTTAAGCCATATACGAGTGAGTTGCACAGTACTTACATGATATCTCAGTTCAGTTATTTATCAATAAATTATTTATGTAGACTCATTTGTCACACACTTGTAATAACATATTTCTTTTTACTGAGCATTGTCTCATCCCAATAAATTAACACTTTTCAGGTGATCCAGTTAGACGAGCGAATCAGGCTCGCAGTTAGAGGGATCGTCTACACTACCCTATCTGAAAGGTAAGTGTTATTAGGGGATTGTATTTTTGAGTAGTATTTAGGAGTGTTGGGTAGAAGGTGCTGGGATGATGTATAATTATGTATGTATGTTTTGGGTTAATACTGGATTTTAGTATTATAATTATGGATGTATATTATAGTTCCACTGCTTAGGTGATATATGTACGTGTATAAATAGTTAAATCCTCGGTACCTATGGGTCCAGGTTGACTTTGACTATAGATTATGGTATCAGAGTTTTATCGGAGTAATAATATTTTATGAGAAAGAAAAAAAATGGTATGAAATTTCAGGTCGTTACAAATATGATTACTATCTTCATGGTGGCGGTACTTCCCAGATCATCACTCGTCTAATGTTGATCATCGTCGATCACTTCCCGTACGAATCCTCGACTGCCTCTTGCCTGTGCAAAGGCCGGCCATTCACCGATACTTAATGTGATGGACCAGCTCCGTCATGACCTCCATTCCTCTTTGGACACCAATTGTGGTTGTGACCTTCTTCGTGGTAAAACCTGCACCGCATCCTTCGTGGTAAAACCCGCACTACTTCGATTACAAATTTTGAATAAAAAAATAACTAATTTTATATAAAATAATAATAATAATTAAATTTATTAATTATTATAATTTAATTCATATTTTTGCATACATGCAAACTTTTTTTTTTATATATTTCCCTATCATTTTTTTAATTTATTTGAAAAATAAATAAAAAGTAGAAAATATTTTTTATATTAAATGACACTTAAAAATATTTTTTTATTTACAAATTTTTATTTAAATCTTAAAATTTGAAAAATAATATATATTTTATTATTATTTAAAATTTTTTTAAAAAATTGATTGTGTGGGGATCTTTGGGATTTGATTTGAGAGGGGGGGGGGTGGGGTAGGCTTTGGTCTTTGTGCGTGTGTGGGTGCGGGTAAAGAACGAGAGTTTTTTCCCTGATTAACTTTTTTAAAAAAATATATATATTAAAGAATACCCCTTTCTAGGAAGTATTTTCCAGAATGACTCTGACATAATCTCGCTACTCAGAGTAGCGAGATTTGCCACGTCTTGACATTAAGAAAATCTCGCTACTTGGAGTAGCAAGATTTGGTTGCCACACGTCTTTGCGAGAATGGGCTTGACATTTAAATCTCGCTACTCCAAGTAGCGAGATTTTCTGTGCACCAGGTTTTCATTATTAATTAAATTATTTTATGAATTATTTGAGTGAAGAATCAATTATTAATTTAAATTTTCACTTATAATTTACAGTTTGTAATTTAGTTAAAAATGTTTTTTAATAAAAAAAAAATAATATAACAGTCATACACTATAAATATACACTAATTATATTTAATTAAATAGGGAAATCTTTATATATTTTATTGAGTAGGAAATATTTTAATATTAACATGTTCCATTTGTTGCCGCTATCTCTAGCACAAAGAGAGCTGATGATCTATCAATTTATCATATTGTTCCTTTTGATGAAGATTTTAATTTCCGCGTTTCTCGCATTTCGTATTTTGTGTTTGTTCCTTTATTATCCTCTCTCTCTCTCTCTCTTCTCTCTCTCTCTCTCTCTCTCTCTCTCTCTCTCTCTCTGTTTCTGTTCCACCATTTTCCCTATAAATTCTAAAGTCATTTTTATTTTGCTTATATGGGTGTTTTAATTTTCTTCTGTTAAGGGTTAATTTTTTTTTTTTTTTTTTAAATTACTAAGAAAATTGGAATGATGAAGAGTAGAGAATAAAATGTTGATAATGAGTATGACTAAAAGATTGGGATATGCCTCCATTAATTTGGATTGTTAAAGGATTGGGATCATGGCAGCCTCCATTATTTTGTCTCTCCATATGTCAACTAATATATTACTCATTAGTCATTACTATAATTAATTTTGTTCCTTGGCAGCAGTCAGGTTGTGGGATGACCGTCTGTATGTGTAACATCCTCAAAATTCATATATATATATATATATATATATATATATATATTAAATTTGAATTACTCCAATACTTGCATGTAATGGGCATCCCTATGCAGCAGAAAAACATAAATCACATAACCACATGTACATGTATATACAATGCCAGAATTCAGTGTATACAGACTATAGCCATACAAAAATACCCCTCCAGCATCATCTACTCAAAAATATACACAACTCTGTCAAAAACTCACCCTATAACCAGGGTAATCAAACACTTTCTATCCGCGAGCCTGATCTGCTCACCTAACTGGCTCACATGAAAAATGTTAGAGTAATGGGGTGAGTCGACGCTCAGTAAGTGGAAATATGCTATTACTAGTGTGTGGCAACTTTAAAGATACTTTTAAAATAATAACTGAACTGTAATGCAACAAATAATCTGTAAAACATATTTTTCTTTCTCAAATTAAAATATACTGTATCGTCTGTATTTTCTACTTTTCATACTGATAATATCATACTATACTCATCATATACTATAAAACTGTATACATATACATAACTGTACTTATTCCCTAGGACTCTATACGTCATGATTTGACCCCTCATGACAGGGTTGTGCGGCCCGTAGGGGGGACTTCATCTGATCGGCCCTCAAGATAAGTCAATATACTCTACTCTACCTCAGCCCGACCAAACTGCATCCACTCCTAGGCTCAGGACTGGCTACTACCTCGTCAAACCAGCCCCCTCTACCCAGTGAACTGGGGAGCTACAACCTTTCTAAGCACGGCTGACGGTACCCACATACTATTTGAGATATGTGGTTTCACTCTATCTGTATATAGCAATGGTACCGTGCTCTGTATTCTATATCTGTACTATATCTGTCTATAATCTTTCCACATGGATCTGATGCTATATACATATATACATATATATACTCTTTTACTGTTTTCGCCATGTTTCCAAAATTACCATAATGCTATCTTTCTGTATTGTAAATACTATAAACTCTGTATACTGTATCTGTAGCATCTTGATGCTACCTCTATATATATATTTGTCTGTATCTCTATCTATATTCTCTGTTTGTATACTCTGTATGTTATGGTAATAGGAAACATGACATACTATAACTCTGTATATACTGTTCTGTATAAAGCTGTGATATAAATATTGATCTGAATAATACTATATACATATATATATATATATATATATATATATATATATATATATATATATATCTCTCTGTTTCATGAAACTATTCGTATAAAAGTTGTATATGCATGTACATTTTGCTGTATAATTTCTGTGAATATATATATCTATATCTGCATATTCTGTATAACTCCATACACTGGAAAAACAATATAAACTGTATATACCGTCAATATCTGTGTATTCAGTATAGTATGATACATTACAAAAGCCATATACATTTCTTCATCACATGAAAATTTACTCAGGCCACACAAGCATTTAAACTCATATTCTGTGAAAACTGTATAATAAACTGGTATGAATATATATTTATTAAATCTCTGTTAACTTTATTAAAATTCCTAACATAACATATTTCCCTTACCTTAACTTTGAAAAGCCCCTATAAAATTCTAGCTCTATACCTGCAGGGTTCTTAGCTCAACATCCTGAAAACACAATCCCCCAGAACAAAACATCAGTATTTTCTTACCTACAACATTTCTCATAACTAGGGAAAAGGCAAATACTGAATAAAATGTCTTACCTTGAGATTGGGACAAAATCCAACCCAACTTTTCTAGCGATCAGCTCTAGCAGACTTGCAGAGAATCTCACCAAGAGCGTTGTGGTAGCCTCAGATCTTTGATCCGGCGAGAAACAGGCCCGGAAACAAAGAGAGAAGTGAGAGAGGGTCATAGAGAGAAAGAGGAGAGAGAGAGAGGGGCGCAGATAAGTGATAAAAATCTGAGTTTTCCACTTTTATACCGCGGCCTTCGTTGGCGAGACGCATCATCTCGTCGACGAATTTTTCAATAAATTCGTCGACGAATCCCTGTATTCGTCGACAAAATTCAGACTGCCCCATAACCCCTCTCAATATTTTCTCGTCGACGAGGCCCTATATTCGTCAACGAATTTCCTTATGTACTCGTCAACGAAGCCCTGTATTCGTTGACGAGTTTCCTTATATACTTGTCGACGAAGCCCTGTATTCATCGACGAGTTCTGGAAATTCCTTGAAATTATTATTATCATCCCTAATTATTATTATCTCCAAAATGTGATGTCGTTGATGAAGCCTACTGTCTCCTTCTGTTTTCGTTTCCATTTTCCTCTCTCTTAATATTTAAATATCATTATTTTTTGGGTCGTTACAATATGGCTTATAGGATGAACAGCTTGCTTGGCTCACCAGGTAAGGAAACTGCCTATATGGCTTATAGGATGAACAACTTGGCTAACCAGGTAAAGACTCTAACCTTTAAAGAAGATGAGACATGCGAGGATGATATATTGAAGCAAACTTCAAAGAAAAAAGTGTACAATGGTAGCAATAAGAACAATACTATTGCTATGGAAAAAGGACATCTTGGGTTTGTTAAGGTTAACATGGATGGATTGTCAATAGGGAGGAAAGTGGATCTAAATGCTTCTTCTATATATGCGACTTTAGCCCAAGAACGGGAAGACATGTTCGCTAATCCAACCACAGGCATCACTTCCATTCGTGAGTGTAATCTTTCCTTTTTATATTTTTTATCGGTAATGTATAATTTACTTAGTTGCTATAAATTTGATCTTAAATGTTTTGATGTGAAACTATTGTTAAATCATTGTTGTACCTCAATCTAACGACTAACTTAGAACCAAGTGGGTTGAGATGACATAAACATTTTGATAATCAAGGTCAAATTAGTAGGACTAGGACAGTAATGAGTTGCATAGATAATTCCTTTCTAGTTTTAAAATGTAATTATGATTGTGTAACTAGGTTCGAGTGGAGAGAGTGAGCAATCAAGAGAGGCCACCAAGCATTTAAATGGATCATTCGAATTTGTGCTCACTTATGAAGATAAGGAGGGGGACTTGATGCTCGTACGAGATGTTCCTTGGGAGTATGCACCTTTCATTTCGTTTTAAATGATTATACTAGTGCAATATATTTATACTTATGTATATATGTTTTTATGAATGAGTCTTTGTGTGTATATACGCACATATTTATGACTAATGTTTGTATATGCACTACTAAGCCCTAAATGGCATCCCATCAAATAACAAGACTAGCCTTGTGGAAGACTAGTTGGTCTATTTTGAGCAACATTTTAAGGTGTAGGAGCAGTAGCTCCACTACTAGTAACGTAATATTAAACATTTTGGACCATGCTTTTAAGGCCTGTTTCATTCAAGTTCCTAGGTACTTTGGACAGGCAGAGGCCTATGTCATTGGAAAAGACAATATTGTCTTTGGAAATTTAGATGGTAAACATATGTTTGTTGGTTTGTGTATAGGATGTTTCTCAACACAGTGAAGAGGCTTACAATCATGAAGACATCGGAAGCTAATGGACTTGGTACCCAAAATTATTAATTATGAAGACATCGAAGTTTGGAAATGCCTAGATGATACGAAATTATATGTTAACTAATTTACTTAACACAATTATAAAAATCAAGAAAATGTCAAACGAATAGAGGAAAACACTTTAATACCTATAAACAAAAATAAAGAATATATTTACAATTGTACTAATTACTCTGCAATTACGTTTATGACTCATGGAATGGAACTGCGGTAAAAGTTAGTGGAACTAGCATTAAGGTTAGAAGCTAAGTTTCAAAAAATCAATTTAGTTTTATACTTAGGAGCTCTATTACAAAAGTAATATATCTTCTAAGAAGATTGAGCATATAAAAATTCAATTCACTAGTTTCATACACATTCAACCTATCAAAATACTAAAAATATTTTGAAAAAATCCTCTTAAAAAATTAAGCATATCCATCCACACACCTGTGCAAAAAAAACATTCTTTAAATACAATTGATACCAGTATGTTTACAACGTTACATTCACAAGTTTCATATACATTCAACCTATCAAAATACTATAATAATTTTGGCAGAGTCCTATTTACAAATTGAGCATATCCATCCACGTACCTGTGCAAAAAAAACATTCTTCAAATACAATTGATACCAGTATTCACAATGTTACATTCACCAAGTTTCGTATTCATTCAACCTATCAAAATACTATAATAATTTCAACAGAGTCCTGTTTACAAATTGAGCATATCCATCCACGCACCTGTGTAAAGAAAACATTCTTCAAATGAACAAATTAACATGCTTGGCACTTTACATATGGGTCCTCTATACATTCAGAATTAAGAACAAATACATTATGTACAAATGAAGTAATGAACAAATACATGATGTACAAATGAAGTAATGAATAGATACATTATGTACAAATGAAGAAATAAACAAATACATTATGTACAAATGAAGTTATGAACATATATATGATGTACAAATGAACATATACATGATGTATAAAAGAAAGAATGAACATATACATGCTGTACAAGTGAAATAATATGACGATCATCGCCTACTCGGTGCCGCAGGGAGGTCGTCTCCGGTGTTGGGGTGGCTGCCGTCTGCGTCTGCCCTCACCTGGTTGCTCGTCCGCATCTAGCGTCCGGTCACGTCGATGTGCTGTGTGTCTGTCGTCTCCGCCCATAGGTACTGGATAATCTATCTCCATGTGAAGCGTACGGGGAATTATGTCGTATGAAGTCTCTGGATGAGTCTGAGGTGGCAACGCGGGTGCGTCCACCTCCTCTACATCGAGAGGGTCGTCTAGTAGGTATGACATCGATGGGGTGGCAGCAGAGTCAGATTGATAATCCGCCGATCTACTATAGGGGCCCGCAATATCGGTGGCTGTCGATGGGGCATACGGTGTGGACGGCCCGAATACGTACTTCACATATACAATAGGCAGCGAGAAGGCCGAACTTGACGAACGATTGGAGGTAGCTGCTCGACCACCTTGTACTGGAGCTGCTCGACCTCCTCGTGGTGCTGGGGCTCGACGTGGGGTAGGGATCCGTCGCCCGTCCTCATAGACAATGTCCAAACTGCTCTCGCTAAATCGCTCATAGCGGGGTCTGATGATAGTACGTCGACCTGGTGTAATATGTCAGCCTGCAGCATACGAAAATAGTGGTTACGACATTGAACTGTTAATGTAAACGGTAACAAATTAGGTATGTGTTCGAGTATTCGTACGAGGCTCATGTAGACCGCCGTGGTCCTATCTACGAAGTGACGTGTGATCGACCTGTACCATGTGTAATACAGATCCTCTGGACCCATCGGGTCGTCCGCCTCCACTCCTTGTATGATGTAGTCCCGTTTATGTCCCCACATACTCACGTACAATGTGTGCTCGACAGCCTAATCCGTGTTCCCCCAACCTCAACCATCAATCTCGTGTAGGTCGTCCCCATGTACATTGACCCCCGACATAGAGAAGCGGTCTAGGATGCCTTGTCGAAAGCCAAACAAACGCATCACTCGGTCTGGGAGATGCCACTCAATAATATGAAAACACATGAGTGGCACTTAGGCAACCCAAAGGTCGGACCCAACTACATAATCAATCGGTAGGTCGGCTAAAATGTCATCCGTGTATGGCTCCAATACAAACTGCGCGTAAACATATGGTAAATGTAAGAGGTGGGTAGGGATATTTGCAAAGTATGCAAATACGGTCAATACACATGACCGAGACTACCTCATGCTCCCGGTGCATGTCCAGTTCGAATCTGTACCAGGACAACGTATGTTGCGCAACATTAGGCGCCAACAACTGATCCCTCCACCTGTACCAAATAAAATGTAAGCAAAAAAGGTGTAACGACTAGTACGTACTACGACTCAATATTCATAGCACTCATACAAGAAATGGATTGTAAGTGGAGTTACTAACCTCCACATGAGTGGAGCTGGGTCAATCGGGTGTCCGTCCTGGTCCCTTTGAATAAGACACTAGAGACCGCGATGCGTAAGAGCTAATGATGTGAATCTCTCCCACGCCCAAACCTACAATAAGCGGAGTGCTCCTTCGATCTGGGAGTGGGAAACGTTAGTAGCGCGACACATCTCTTGGTATAGCCACGCTAATTTCGCAGAGCCCCAACTGTACTATCGTATCTCTGCTTGCTCCGCGAGGAGTGGAAGGAGCATCAAGTGCGCGTAACTCCCCGAGAAGTCGCAGAACAGTGTCCCACATATCAATCACAGCATGTGGGCACGTGCGTGGCACACTACTCTGTGATCATTGGCAGTTGCTGGGAGCTGGCAAAACATCTCGCCCTCGAGAAACCGCATGCGAATGTGGGCACCAACAAGCTCACCATCTGGAGGCACCACTCCTAACAATCTTTTACACATACGGCAGAGTGCTCCCCCTTGACCGACGCCTCCCTCCTGTACTGGTCCAGCAGTACGACCAGTGATGGGCATCCCATAAATCGGCAGCCCAAACAACACTGCCACATCCTGTAGGGTGATAGTCGCCTCCCCATGCAGCAAGTGGAACATGTGCGTCTCCGGCCTCCATCGCTCCACCAAGGCGGTCACGAGATGCCAATCCAACTAGATATGGCCAATGTGATATATCCCATAAAAGCCCACCTCTCGTATCTAAGCAACAATGTGGGGGTTCGCGTCTATCCTCTCGTGTACGCTCTAAGTGCCTCTTTGGAAATATAACACGTAAGCGTGCAAATCGGTCCACGCCTGACTGGACCGGTGACAATCGCCCATAATCAGTACACTGGATCGAACTGCCTGGATCGATCCTGCAAACAAGACAGCATAGTTAAAGCGTCAACATAAAAATAATCAGAATTGAGTATCTGTCATGGTTGCTTTCTAGGGTGGAACCCTACGGAAATCTCAGGTTTCTTCCTAGATGTGTACAACTGAAAATATCCCACCTAGCTTTTTTTCTCAAGATGCACTATTCCCCATTGATGAATAGAGTGACTGAATTGCTCCAAGGTAACCGATAGCATGGAAGGAGATGTGTTCATCGAAAAAGGAAAGCGGTCTGGGGATCTTAGATTTAGAATCTAGGAATAAGGCTCTCCTTACCCGAGCCCAAGATCAGGAATCTTGGCCTAAATGGACGCGGCTGACTTATTTTAAAGATTCGCCGTTTCGGGATGCAGAGGCTAAGCATGATGCTTCCTAGCTGTGGAAAAAAAAAATAGTTGATCTTAAAAATCGCCTTATTTAGAAGGAGGAAGTAGTATGGCAGCTGAAAACTTGTTGAAATTATGGGGCTACAAATAGGCAAATTTCTTCATCTATTGCATATGGAATGTGTGTGAAACAAAGAGATAGAAGTAGTATGACATAAAGATGTTTGGAAATATGGTAGTATCCCTAAGCATGCTTTTATCTTATGGTTGACGTGTGGCAGCACCCATAATCATTCTTTCGCCCCTCTTATGACAATTAAATATGTAGGACACGTCATTTAACCTATAAGTGACAGGTCAATGCAAAGGTCCAGCTGCATCCCCAAGTTGTGTACTTCTCGAACATCTCATGCGGTTATGTCCTTCTTGACGACATATGCTAGACGTGATATTTTTCCTACCTTCTCAGGCGTCCATCTCGTTGTGTATATGTGAGCTCCTAGGTTGAACTTTATGTCGAGCATATGCAAGATTTGCCTGCAAATTCGGCAACGAGGAAGCTAGCCAATATGCCTCATGCATAATTAGATGAAAATCCGCAGCATATGTCGCGTAGTGCTCGGCAGTGCTCTAATATGGCTTAACATACTGGCTTGCATTTAGCCGTGTCTCGGCATAGGCGGCGAGAAGGTGGGAGCAGGGATAGTGTAAAGATTGCCACTTCCCACAGGAGCATTCGTGCCTCTAGATGCTCAAAGTTTGGACATTGTTTCCTTTATGGGGTCCCAACTGTGCGATCGTGATGCTAAAAGTACCCTAGACTGGTTGAACGTCTTGACTCGATGTTTGGTCGCCTTTAGCTTCTTTCTTTCCATCGCTAGCAATATATGCGGGGTCAACGTAATTCCTCCAGATATTGCGTTACGAGTAGCCTCCTATCGGTTATTGAAATAATGTGCAACGCGATAAAATGTTAGTTGCACAAGGGCCGTTATGGGAAGGCTACGAGCACCTTTTAGGACGGCGTTGAAACATTCAACTAGGTTAGTGGTCATGTTCTCATACCTCTTTCCACCGTTGTGGCACGGAGTCCACATATGAGGAGGGATCTGATCGAAGAACGACTTGGCTGAATCTTCACCCTCATCGAATATCCTCTCCATATACATGTCAAATTTTCTCACCTGATGCTCCCTTCCCTCTCACTTAGCCATTCGCTTCAGATTGACACTCCGCACTTTCGTATTACAGTTGCTCACCACATGTCGAAGGCAGAATCGATGATTCGCACGTGGTGGTTGCCAATTAGGATTGCGCTGCACTACATCGAGAATCCCTGGATGCCGATCTGATATAAGGCAAATGTCGTCCCTATTGGTAATAAAACGCAGACAACACAGAAACCAATTCCATGTGTCGAGGCTTTCCTTTTGCACAATAACGAATGCAAGGGGGAATATTTGTCTATTTGCTTTCGGGCACGTCGCAATAAGGAGTTTGCCCTTGTACTTACCGTACAAGTGTGTCCCGTCCACACATATAATGGGAGGGCAGTGACGAAAACCCTGAATAGATGCTGCGAATGACCAAAATACATATACGAAGGTTGCGCTATTCTCGCTACCTGGAACAGGAGTGCACCTCCACCTGACTACAGTCCCAGGATTGTATGCGCACATCACTTCCATCCACTTCGGTAACATTTCATAGGATTTCTCCCAATTGCTGAATACTTGGGCAATTGCCTTCTGTTTGCTCAACCAAACCTTCTTATAAGAGATTGAATAGCCGAATCGACGATCTATGAACTCCTTCAATGTAGCGATCGACGTCGACGCATCTTCCCTTATCATATTCACTATCTCCCCAGCAATGAGGGACGACGTGATTTGGTTATGGTCTTGCGACAAAAGTTCATTTAGACACGTGTGCGGACCACCATATTAGGTGATTTCAAATAAACGGTGTATTATCCGATACATGACACGCAATTGTGGTCCTTACACCTAGCAACCCATAAATCTGGGGTAGATCACACAACGTGGAAGTCATTGTGGGTGCGAGCATGATATATTCGCACTACGGCGATCAGCTGATCCTTTTATTCGAAGAGCATCCCCTTACTCAACTCAGAGGATTCATCCCAACGAGTCACACGTATAGGAAGCTCATCCACCGCAATTAAATCTGCAGCATCTAGGTCAATATAACCGTACATCGGAAGCTCGCCCATGAATTGGGCATCAAACGTTGCGTCATCCGTGTCACAGTGGGGTAAGTTCACATCATCGAGGACATCATTTAACCCTTCACCCATTTCCTGCTCGTGCATGTCTTCATCTTCAAGATGAACATTGTTCATAATGTTCATGCTCTCGTCTAATGCGTCATTCGCAATGGCGAACGACGATGTTGGTCCCGCACTCGGGACGTCTTTGCAACCTCCCTATGGAAACGTGTCAGGAACAGGTGCTTTGTACGCCAACGGCTTGAATGATTATCCCGAATATTCGTTAAAATCGACCATAGGCATACCACGAACCTCCGCACTAACATCGAGATGATGTGTTTGTTCGGTGTCTTCACCGACTTCATCCAAGTGCTTCGCAAGCGCGTCTGGCTACCTAACTGCGATTACACCCATTTTAGGAATGGTCTCGACATACAATTGCACCATTAAATATGTCTCACAGACGCAGTGTGCGTTCAACACAATGCGCAGCCCATAATCATCAGATATGGGAACAACCTCGTAGAAGGCTATATTATTTAACCCTCGCAAAGGGTATCTTGTGGTCACTCGCAATGCATATTGATTTGGATCAATATGCAAAAATTTATATATCTTCATATATAATTTATTTAATTTACACCTATGGCCAATTCGAATAGGTCGAACTGGCGGACTACTATACCTAACACCATCTAATCTGGTTATGATGTCCCCCCTATATGTAATAATATCGTCACCGAAGCACTGCTTGAGCTTCATGCCATTTAGATCGGCGATAGGGAAATAAAAAAAACCTACGCAAAACAAAATTGTATGTATAAGTGATATGTGTTACTTATAGCTTAATGAAATAAATACTTTAGGTTTATTTCACCTTTCAAACTGACTATAACAATATTCAGATGATTAATCACATATTCACTTTTATCAACATTATTAAAATATCCAAACTAATTTAACAATAAATGACAAGGAACATATAAACATAACAAGTCATTCACATGTTTTTGCGTGTTTGTATTCTCTTAGTTTGACATGTGCTTTCGTTTGTATGCCATTTCTAAAATAAGTTCACCACTTGTTGATTAACTTTTCATGCTCCATAAGACTCTAATATGAGCTTTGTTAAGAAGAGTAACACCTAAAATAAGATCAATTTTATGTAGATGTCTTTTAAAGGAGGCACTCTAGTAAATCTTCCAGCTTAACATCTTGAAATTGCGTTAAGAGATCTTCCAACCTATTATGAACTATAAAGATAAATCCCTTTCTTTTAGCTATTAACGAGTACACAATTGCACTTCCTTTAAAGAAGTTAGACAAAGTTAAAATGCCATTGCCCTCTTTCTTTGGTATTTGAAAACTACCACCTCCTTGGTAAAAGTAAAATTTTCACTCTATGAATTTTGAAGGTGCAAGTTTTCCCATGATTATCATGAATTACATGCCTACCATATGATCAAGGTCTTCCCATAAGTATGTCACACATGATAACTTCACCATCTCTTAAGAATCAATACTCCCTTGACTCCCACCATCCATGACAACTATGCAAACTTTCGTAAACAAGCCTCTCAACTAGTTAGAAAAAATAATATTAATTATTCCCAATTCTCTTAATTTATTTTATCCATAAAGCATACCACAAGCCTATAAGTTTTATTAATTTAATACTTTTCAAATGGTTTAATTTATTGGAATATCGATTTTATCATATTCTATTTCATGATAGAATAATAAAAACTTTTTAATATTACTTGTTCTATAATTACAATATTTTATTTTTCAAAATACATACATTTTTATACTATTCCGCAACCCAGTTAATACAATCTAAGTGAATTATTATGTGCAAGGTATTTTTGCAATTTTAAATATTTCACTTTTGAATACAAGGCGCAAAAAGTATTATTATTATTATTATTATTATTAGAAAAAAGTCTATCTACATCCATTTTGATTAAGACTTTTATTGAATCAGTTATAATTTGCAGATCAATTTTTTTTTTTAAATTAAGTCAAAAATTGAACTTAACAAAAATAGTCAATATTAAATCAAAATTAAAAACTATGCAATTGTACATGTAATAAAATAATTATAATAAAAAAAAGTAACAATTGTTGAAGGGGCCAAGCTTATTGTTGCCCAAAGAAAAGTCTAGGTGATGGTCAACTTCTGTCACGCCCCGAACCCCGAAGTGGGACCTAGAGGTGAGATTGTAACCTAACCTGTTCCTGTATCATACAATCATCAAAAGATATAGTACAATGGATGAGGGTCGGACCTCGTGGGGTTCCCAGGCACCCTAAATGCATCCATACACAATAGTATACGCAGCGGAAAATCATCAATATAACATACATGCAGTACCATACCAGAGTCTATACAAGAGCAGAACATAACTCTAACAAAACGTACAACCGGGTGCCCAAAAACAACCCTCAATGGCAACCCAAAAAATCTACAATCCTAGCACTTACCCAAGCGCTATCATAGTACACCGACCTCTACACTCCCTGCACCAGGACGCTAGTTCCGATTACTCGAAGGACCTGCAAAAATGTACATACAGTAGGGGTGAGACACCTCTCAGTAAGGAAGAACACAGGTTATATCAGTGTGTGACATTTGAGTGTTATCATGACAAACATACACGCAGTTAAATGCAATCCAGTACTAATTCACACAGTGCCTACAAGCACACATAACATATGATTTAGTTACTCGGTTACTAGAACTGGTGATCCCATCAGCTCAGCTCTCTCAATACACCGGTCACAAGAACAGGCGATCACATCCGCACAGTTCCATCATATACACACACATGATCAGCACAGTGTCGTCACACTCATCGGCACGAAGTCGGTCCTGCATTCTGACGTTGGCCCGTAGCCAACTCGCGAAGCACGGTACCACTGGCACATGGCAAGTCCTCGACTCCCATGGCATCGTACCGGCGCTCAAATGGTTGATCCACACCCTGCGGCCTGATTTGCCGGAAAGGCTCACGCCTTCGGATATAGAGCTGGACACTCTTGCCAATCTATGGCCAGCGATTTCATACGCCCTCAGATATAGAGCCGGACACTCTCAGTACTTGGAATAATTTCGGAAATGCATTCCTACTAGCATTTCGACATATCACACACACATACATGCTCATATAACCAAACAAACCACACCCATTTGGTAATCTAAATCATGGTTTTCCAAACAAATACAGTTTATACAAAGTCAAGGCACGACCATCCCATTCATGCACTATAAATCACACATATACATAGGTTTTCATCAAAACCAAGGATGCAGCCTGTCGCCCCCTTTTCCCCAAAAACTGTAATAATGAAAAACCCATATTTTCCTCGTTAGATCCCCCTAAACGAGTAGTCAAAACACATGCTGGATCGTGGACCACAGTTCCACTGAGTCCGATTTCAAAAATAACTAACATAACACAGTTTCCCCTTACCTCAACCCCATAAGCAAAACCCAAACTCCAAGGCTCCTAAACAGTGAACCGAGTTCCAAAACCTACAAATCCCAATACAGAATATACTCACGAGACCATCTTCTACAAAACTACCAGATTAGAAATGAAAACCGAGCCTTACCTCGATTTTACGCCGAAACCCGAAAATCTCCGAAACAAGATTCTGATCCACAGAAGTTGTAGAGAATCCTTCCACGATCCTCGTGGTAACCTCGGGTTTCCGATTCTATCGACGACCAGTGAGGAAATCTAGAGAGAGAGAGAGAGAGAGAGTTTAGAGAGAGAAAGAGAGTAGAGAAAGAGATTAGAAAACTTAATGAAGAAGAAACAAAATTTTCCTTTTATACCCCTTTGACCCGCTCGGTTTTCGTCGACGAAAAGTTCCTTCGTCGACGAAAAGTCGAGTATTTCGTCGCGAATGTTGGCCGCCTTGTCGACGAAGTCTGATATTTCAATTTCTCCAGACCTCTCGGCTTCTCTTCGTCGACGAACCCTCTGAATTTCGTCGACAAAAAGTATTCTGCCTTTGTCGACGAAATCTGCAGAATTCCTTTTTATATATTTTCCGGGTTCTTACAACTTCGTCAATATAATTTCAACTCTTTTGGACCATATTTAATTTTCCATTGTTATTATTTCAATTTTTCCAATTGGATGATAATATATTAATATATTCTACCCAAACAAAGTGAAAAATGAAGATAAAACCAAAAAAAAGAAAAATGAATTAAAAATATTCACCATCAAGCTGTAATGAAAATAATCGGGACGGTATTTTGATTAAAATAGGAAAAAAATAATATAGAATAACTCCTACAAGTTTGAAGCATAGATTAATACTAAAAACTTTAAAAAAGAAGATATGCAAATAATAAAATTTGAGATCATAGAAAATGGAGGGGAGGGCAATAATTGAAAAGGAGGGATAAAAGGGAAGAATACAAGGCACAAGATACTCAATAAAAGTCTTAATGAAAATGCTATGCTAATACAAGACACAAGATGATCAATATTTGTTTAGTTTAATAATCTTAACATTATACTCAAATTCATAAAATCATTCACAAAGATATTTCAATATGCTCAAATTTTTTCAATCGCAAGATATTCAATCAATCTTAATAGCAAGTTCAATTTCCATAAGCTCAACAAACACATCAAACCATTGAATATGCTTAACAAAACGTCATATATCCAATATGCTCAATCAAGGTATGATATTTTTTCTTATGCACAAGAGACATATTCATATACCAATATGTTTATATCTAATATTTATATGTTTAGTATTATTGTGTATATTATTTAACATTAGGTAAGTAGTATGTATATATATGTATGTATTTTAGTATGTTAATATATGTATTATATGTATAGGTACACATATTAGCATATATATTTCTATTATTATTATTATTATTATTATTATTATATGTATGCATTTATATGTATTTATGTAAATGTTTATATATATGCATATATATTATATGTAAATAGTAATATGTATAAGTGTCTGTTACATCCTACATTTTCAAAATATAAATATATATGCAATATATATGATAATATTATTATTTTTATTTTTCTTGATTCATAGTATGTTATAACAGCATCAAAATCCAACGAACGAAGCTTTCAACACCCTAAACTCAATCAACTCCGATTATCAAACAAACTTTCAATCAAACAAAAATAATTTCAAAATTTATGAACAATGAAACATTGAGAATGTGTCTTACCCCATCTCGAGTTTATATACACACGCCCTTAACGGTTTGAACCCACTCGTCACAACGGTCACCTGTGCAAACGTCCGACCTGTCCTTCAACGGTAACCTACAGCTCTGCTCCTTCATGCATGGAAGGAGGAAGAACGACTGAGTTTAGACTGAAGCAAATCTCGCTGGTTCATCCAACGAGGTTTGCCACGCATCGATAGCCGGGTGGATGGGCATTTCAAATCCGAAACAAATCTCGCTACTCCATCCAGCGAGATTTGCCACGCGTCAAATGGCTGGTGACCCAGCATTTAAGTATCCGAAGTAAATCTCACTACTTGGAGTAGCAAGATTACGTCAGAGTCATTTTAGAAAATATTTCCCAGAAAAGGGTATTATTTAATATATATTTTTAAAAAAAAGTTAATCTGAGAAAAAACTCTAAAAAACAGAGTTTTGAAAAATCGGTTCTCAATTATTTTATTTTATTTTATTTTATTTTTTTTATTCTGGGTGACAAGAGTTGCTGGCTGACCTTTTTTTTTAGTTTTTATTTTAAAATTTAAACTGTCTTTTGAAAAGCCGATTGGATACATTTGTGTAAATTTTTCTCATTTCCTTTGTATTTGTGTTTTTTGATTTTTTTTTTTAATATTTTGATAAAAAACTCCAAATACTTAATACATCCATTTTTATGGAAGCTCGGACAAACCGACCGGAGGGCCGTGGGCTTCTGTGTCTGTGTGTGATTGAGGGCGAGTCAACGCCACTTGATGGCGACTATCCGGTGGTGTCTTTGATCAGATCCATCTGGTAAACCATCCTCATCCCCATCCCCATCTCCTCTTCCCCACTTTCACCTCAGCAAAACATGATCAGTGCCTGCTGATTTTCCCCCTTTTGCTGCTTTCTTTTATTCCCACCGAAAGCATATTAATTTTCAAGCGCGTAGGACTAACATGGGATGGGACCTGGTTGTATTGCCCTAAAATTTGTTAGGTCCGCACTCTTGCAACATATCTCGGCTTCAGGTTCCTTTGTGCCTTTGTGCATGCTCTCTCTCTCTCTCTCTGTCTCTCTCTCTCTCTCTATATATATATATATATATTACCATTTCTTCTAGAATTTCTCTTATAATTTGTCTTTTTTTTTTTTGGCTTCAACAGTTGCTTTGCTCTCTAGTTCTCAACTCATACCCATTGGTTTTGCTTATGTTTTGTCCTAGGTTTGGGCATTGAAAATGGGAAGTAACGGTCGAAGAAATGTGAAAAAGGAGAGAAACTGTTTCTCTTCTGTCTTAGTTTCTTTTTCTGTTCTTCCCACTTCTATCTGATCGTGTGGAGTGTTCAGAACTCTTTCTTTCCATCCTTTCCAAACTAAGAAGAGAGGAGTTTCGTATTTGAAAGAGACCAAAGGAGAAACGCAAGGAGGGTGAGAAAGTGTACTTGCACTAGAATGTCCTTTGATGGCTGATCGCAGCCTCCCAGAGAGAGAACATGCAAAAAGCACTAACTGCTGCTGAGAAGAAAGGAAGCACATCAGTTTTCAACATGTTGATGATGCCATGTTGATTCTATCCTGATGTAATAATGAACTAATAAAATGTTAGCAGTGCTGTGATAGGTGACCCTTGAAAGTCTTGTTCAGTTTAGTTTACTCTGCATTAGCTAGTGCAGCTGGGGTGACAACCATTTCTTCTTTTGGAACTCCATTAGATTAGCTACGTGCTCAAAATTTATCAAAAGAACCCATCTGCGACCATGGCTCAATCTCCTCTTTGTGGAGGCTCAATTGCTACTGCTGGCTTAGACGTCAAGACCCAAGGTAACTTCTGACTATTTTTTTCTGTAGTTTTTATTCAAATTCAACTTCTAATTCTATTTTATTGTGTTTTATTAAGTATGAAAGATAATTGGTTATTTCTGCATAAGTTTATGATCTTTGTGGGTCTGATTGTTTTGAACTCATAAGATCTTTTTTTTTTTTTTTCTCTATTCATTTTCCCCCCTTATTTTTTTTGGCTCAAAAACCCATTATTACCCACTGCATAAATGGATTGTGAACTCTCTTTTTTTGTCTGGACTTGAGCTTTTATATGCATTTTCATTTGTACTATATGATGGCTATACTTATGCCAATTTGGGATGATGAAGGAATGCATCAAAACCTGATAGGCCCATTTTGGTTTGTTTTTGTACAAAATTAGTTTTGGTTGATTTTCATTTTCCTATTTGAGCATTCTTGACTTAGAATTTTAGAAAAGTTTTACCATCTGTTAATGTGGTAACATTTAAGTATGGTGTTGAAATCATCAAATAAAGTTGAATTCTCGTGTAAATCTATGAAAAATGGGACAAAAAATAAAGTGATTTCTGCTGTTGACATGCATGGCATGCAAGAAACTAATGATATACACAGTTGGAATGTGTGCGTACCAATATCATTCTTGCACAAGGAAATGCAAAAGCATGGTGAAAGATATTACAAATTCTTGTGCAAAGTTGGGAAATGCTCCAACTTGTATATTCTCAGTATGCCTGCAGCTATTTTTGTGCGAAATTATAGGATGTATACTTGTTGTGCTTTTTTTCCCGGGGGAAGGGGGTTCATTGTGGGTTCATTGAGCATAGGCTGCAAAATTTCGTAGCAACTACTATGTGGAAAATCACCATAACACCTGCCCTTGTCCTGTACTTGGCAAATTACCCATTTCCTATTTTTTGACTCCAATGATTGAACTTGGGACCTTCAATGTGAAGCTCCTATGGTCATACTGTTGGGGGGTCCGGGGGAGGGACAGGCCGCAGGGGTTTCTTTGCCAGAGAGGCAACTATGGGGAGAGGAAGGGCCTTGGGGAAGATGGCAGCGGTAGAGGAGGCCGAGAGGGAGGGCGGTTGCTGGTGGTCAAGGGTGGAGGATGAAGAGGCTAATGCCATTGATGGTGGAGCCAGACTGGCGGAGCGTTCTTGCTACTGCAGCGGTGAAGGCGATGGTGGGTCTTAGGGCTGAGGGTTTTTTTTGGGGGGGGGGGGGGGGGATTATACAAAAAAAATTAAAAATACGAAATTATTAAATTTTATTAATTATTTTGGTTTTTTGGTTCAGTTTTTGCATAAAAACCAAAACCAAAAATTTATATTTTCAAGAACCAAAACCGAAACTGAAGACTGAAAAACTGGACCAAAACTGATTTCGGTCCGGTTCTGGTTTGGTCTTCGGTAAATTTTGAACACCCTTAATTATTTTTTAGGAAACTAGTGTTTCAATTTATTTAAAGTTTCTTAATTTATTCTACTTATCTTCCAAGATTATATCTTCAGAATTCTAGGTTATTGTCCTTCACGAAACTGATATTTTGGCCTAGCTTGGTTTCTTAATTTAGTTTCTTATCGTCCAAGCACAGAAGTCCTATATGTAGTTGTTTTAATGGAGATTGGAATTGAGAATTGAAGTAGTTGGATGTTAGTCCTGACTCCTGCATTGCTTTCCATTGTTGATGCATTTTGTTTGATGCAGCATTTAACAAGTTGGTTGTTAAACTAAAATGAAATATCTAAAGCCAAATTTTCTCAACAGCCTAATGTAACTCTTACTTTTTCTTTGGCAACTCAAATAGAATTTATAATATAATAATGGAAAGCCTCCTAAATGTCGTCAAGTTTCTATTTATTAATATAATATTATATGCATATTACTTATGTCCTTGTTATGCACAATTGAATGCATTTCTTCTTGGTTGTTTCATACAACCACCTTGTACCTTTTGATAGAAGGAATGTATTCTTGTGGGTCATTGCATAAGCGCTTTAGTTCTTCATTATATTTCTTTTCCAAGATTAAATTTTTTTCTTTTCTAAAATGAAGTCATCAAAATTTTCTTTGTACAGAATATTTATTTTGATATTTCACTCATGGCTCTTTTAAAATGGTTTATGTCAATCTAAACTCTGCTCCCTTCTTTCATTTTATCATTTTATGTCTATTATACCATTAGCACCTTTGAGAAAATATAACACGATTTGATCTTCATTATCTTCATTACAATAAAAATGAATTATGAAAATCCACTTTCCTTTAAAAGGGAATTAAAGAGGCACATATAGTTGATTGATAGTTCTGCTCTTTTGCCAAATATCAATATCTTTTATCCAAGAAATTTCTGATCTTTGTTTCAATTTTAATGTAATGCCATCTCAATTGCATAAACACTCTTTTAAAAAGAAGGTGGAGAGATCCAGAATACTTGAATGTGCACTGCTTTGAATTGTACCATATGTACCTTTTCCCCATTTGTGTGTATGTGTGTTTCTGTACTTACACAGGACAACCTTGGCCTATTCATTCTTTCTTCTTTTCTTTTTTGTGCCGTTGGGGTGCAGGTGGGGTTGGAAAACAATCTCAGCTAGTGGATTTTTTCTTTCAACATTCTGAGAAAACTACTCGAATTCATAATTTACACTTGTCAAGTTTGTCAAACTTTAATATAGACATGAGAAACCTAACCACTATGTTGACTACTATGTGTATTCCTCCTTTCTGTACTGCAGCGTGTCATTTTTTTTTTCTTTTAAAATTTAACTCAATTGTGTAACAATTTTAAACTTTATTTCTTTTGATTGAACTGGGGAATGTCCCAAATTTTTCTTCTAGCATGCAAAAAAGCGCATATAAGTATGAACTGCTTAGATTTCAAGGTGCTTATTGTGCAATTCATTTGCTTCATGGTTGGCTTCTTCTGGTGTGCTAGTATTGCTTTGTTTGATATCTTCAACAACTTTTGAACATTCAGGTGAAAAGCATGGGTTTGCATGTTTTGCTAGAAAAACAAAGCTGATGCATCTGAAGCTTGCACATAGCTGTAAATTAAGAGCGATGATTACTTCCAATGAAGCCATTGAGATTCCTCATCAGTGGTACAATCTAGTTGCTGATCTTTATGTTAAGCCTCCTCCCATTTTGCATCCTAAGACTTTCAAACCAGTGAAACCTGAGGACTTGTCTCCTCTTTTTGCTGATGAGTTGATCAAACAAGAAGTGAGTAATGATGCGTTCATCGATATTCCAGATGAAGTTCTTGATGTTTATGGATTGTGGCGCCCAACCCCTCTGATCAGGTTTTTGCTAGTAATTTGTGCCTTTTTTGGTAATTAAAAACTAAACACACAATGGTAAAAAGCATAAATATTTTCTTACATGAGCCAGAGCCAAGAGGTTGGAGAAGCTCCTTGACACACCTGCCAGAATTTACTACAAATACGAAGGCGTTAGCCCTGCTGGGTCGCACAAACCCAACACTGCTGTACCACAAGTCTGGTATAATGCACAACAAAGCGTCAAGAAAGTTGTGACTGAAACTGGTGCTGGCCAATGGGGAAGTGCACTGGCCTTTGCATGCAGCCTGTTTAGTCTTGGTTGTGAAGTAAGAAACACTTGTGTTTTGAACTAAATTGCATTAATTGAATGTATTTTTTTTTTTTTTTTGGGGAGGGGGGGGGGGGGGGGTGTGGGGAGGGATGGGGCATATTAACTAGCATTAGTCACTTGATAGTTGTATCTTAAAATCAATAATGCTTATACATTAGATATGAAGAAAAAGTATATTTAAAATGAGGTTGAAGCAGCATCATGAAAATAACTCCATTTTCCTATGGGACTGTTGAAATAACATGGCCTATTGTCATCATCCTGATCAGATTTGTGTTCTTTGTTGGTTCATTTAGTTTTACAGTAAATGCTTTATCTCAGATTCCTTGATCTAATTGAGTAGCCATCTGCTTTTTAGGTATTTCTTGTATTTTTTATGCCCTTGGTCATTTAGCTAGTTTTGCAGTAAATGTTTTATGTGAGATTTCCTTGATCTAATTAAGTAGCTAGCAGCCTCTTATCTTGATATCATGAACAGGTGTGGCAAGTCCGCGCCTCTTATGAGCAGAAGCCATACCGTCGGTTGATGATGCAAACTTGGGGTGCCAAGGTGCATCCATCTCCATCTAGTGTTACGGAAGCAGGTAAAAGGATCCTTCAAATGAATCCATCTAGCCCAGGTAGTTTAGGAATAGCCATATCAGAGGCTGTCGAGATTGCGTCTTCAAATGCCGATACAATGTACTGTCTTGGGAGCGTTCTCAACCACGTACTACTTCATCAGACTATTATAGGGGAAGAATGTATTAGGCAAATGGAGGCTATTGGCGAGACTCCAGATTTGATCATTGGGTGCACTGGTGGTGGATCCAATTTTGCAGGGCTTACTTTTCCATTTATTCGGGAGAAGCTCAAAGGAAAGATCAACCCTCTTCTAAGAGCAGTTGAACCTGCAGCATGCCCTTCTTTAACTAAAGGGGTGTATGCATATGATTATGGCGACACAGTTGGGATGACTCCACTGATGAAGATGCACACACTTGGACATGACTTCATTCCTGATCCTATACATGCTGGTAATGTTGTAGTGATACGGGGAATATAATATTTTTAATTCCTTGCTGTTGTACATCCTCTTATCTGCTTTTTCAAAAATGTGGTTCTATTAACTAGGGGGTTTGCGCTACCACGGTATGGCTCCTTTGATTTCTCATATCTATGAATTGGGTTTCATGGAAGCTGTTGCAATTCCTCAAATTGAATGCTTTCAAGGTAACCTTTCTTTTTTCTGGCCTGAAACTTTCCTTATTTATAGCATATTTTTACATTAGATTTACAAATTGAAATATAGATTTGCTAGAGAGGAAAAATGCAGGAGACATACAATAGAGCATGAGAAAGCATGTAGGGATAAGGGTGTAACTTTCTTCTGTTGTAGGTGCCATACAATTTGCTCGATCTGAAGGAATAATACCTGCACCAGAACCAGCCCATGCCATAGCTGCCACTATTAGGGAAGCACTGCACTGTAGAGAAACTGGGGAATCAAAAGTTATTCTCATGGCAATGTGTGGGCATGGCCATTTTGACCTACCTGCCTATGAAAAGTATTTTCAAGGAAGTATGATTGATTTACAGTTTGCAGAAGAGAAGGTACAGGCATCAGTGGCCAATGTTCCTCAGGTGGTGCCCTGAGATGTAGCTGAGGAGTACAATGCTGAAATGAATGAGTTTCTCAACAGTATATCACTTGGTTAATTTGGATATACTTAACTATGCTGTTTTAGGGGAATGGAGAAAATCTATATGGGGAATAATTGAATTCAGATATAATTCAGGAGTCAAAAGAGTTAACCGTACCAGCTGAACCGCTATTATCTCATACTCTGGCTGTCTCTTTTTTTTTTTTTTTTGTTTTTTCGTTTTTTGTTTTAAATAAAAGACAGAAAATAGAAACTGTCTCTCGTAGTTGAACATGCTCCTAGTTGAATCAAGTTGGTCAATTGCATTGGCTTAAAGTAAGTTCTGCATACTTATATTTTACCTTGTGTTAAATTTTTTTGATTTAAAGTGAAAAAATAAAGCAGTGAGGATAGAACTCTAGATCTTTTGGTTGAAGAGGTTTTGATATCAAATTAAAGAACTCATTTATCTAAAAGTTCAGCCTATTATGGGAAAAAGAACTTTCAGGTTCTAGCAGGTTCGTCATTCTAGATCATGCTCTTTGTAGACCTCTTTTTGAGTGAGATTTAGGATAAAATAAACAGAAAGAATTCTTAGGTCAGCCATCAATTAAGCTGTCCATTAATCTTTCGTTTATGGAAGCTCTGATCATGATAATGTGAGATGGTGTGAGTTGCATGAGAGGTTTTATCGACATTGTTGACTAATCAACTCCATCACAAATCTTGATTTTAAATTGAAGCTCCATCACAAATCTTGATTTTAAATTGAAGAATTCTTACAATCTCTCGTTGCTTTCCATTTTCTTCAATTGATTTTTGTTAATTGGTGATAAATTTTCAACATCAAAGGATACTTGTTATGGTATTTTTAGTTACTTGTTATTGCCCTTTTTATTAGGGCACCTGCCTTTGCCTAAAATACAACCTTGTCGTTTTAGCCATTGCATCAAATTTTTAGCTCCAAGGGGTATTCACTATAGTATTTTTAGTTAGTTGTCACCTCTTTATTTCAGCCACCGTATCAATTTTCCTGTGTCAAAGGATATTTTTCAGGTAGTTGACTTTGCTTTTTTAGTTTTAGCCACTAGTGAGATCTTCACCTCTCGTTATTTCTATTTTTTATTACTATTATTAATAATTTTTTTTCAAATAGTTGGTTAGTTGTGGTGATTTTGTGGTTAGGTTTAGTAGGCTTAATGTATGCACCTCTGTGTTTTGTGTTTTTATTTACAAATCGATTTTTTTTTAATAAAAAAGTACTATTGCATGGATTTTCAGTCTAGCTTGGATTAACACCTAAAATACTATGCTTCAAAATATTTTAATGTATTGTATTGCGTGTGTGGTTTCTACTAGTTGTAGGGTGTGACTTACAAAATTATCAAAGTGAAATAATTTTGTTAAAAAAAAAAAAAAGCAAACGTGTACTTTGCTTGTGTAACACAAATTCTTTGTGCACACAATCGATTCCAAGCCTAGATAAAGGAGCAAAGTTGTGTTAGGTAGCTGATAGTCAACGTAAAACTTTGTCAGATCTTATTATCATGAATTCATACCAAATTCACATAGATCAAAGACCGAGTCTTTATAAAAGGGAGAGGGTTGATAAGTTAGTACAAGAAACTAAGATAAGATTACCAACTTGGAATATAGGGACTCTTACGATGAAAAGTATAGAAATAGTGGAAATAATGTTTAGAAGGAAAATTAACTTCATCTGCTTTCAAGAGACAAAATGGGTAGAAGAGAAAGCTAGAAAAATTAAAAATTCATATTTAAACCTTAGTACACTGGTAAAAAAAAAACATAAAAACAGGGTATGTATTATTGTAGATAGAGATAGAGACCTAAAAGATAATGTAGTAGATATCAAAAGAATAGGTGATATGGTCATTAAATTTAAAATATTTTTAGGCCCGGAGATAGTCAACGTCATTAGTATGTATGCTCCGCAAATAGGCTTAGCAAAAAATTGGAAAAGAAAAATTTGGGAAGATATAGATAGTATTTTACAAGAGATACCAATGTCTAAAAGTTAAATAGATTTCTTCTTAACTAAGAACGGGGACCGTCTATCTTGTAAGGATTGCAAAGTTATTCCAAATGAAAGTTTGGCTATACAACATAGAGTCTTAGTATTAGATATACATATAAGAAAATGGAAGAGAATGAGTAACATAAATCAACACGAGGACTAGATGGTGGAACTTAAAGGGAGATAATAGAGTGAAATTATAAAATTAACAAAAGAGTGTGATTGGATAGTAAGAGATAAGGCTGATGCAAATACTATCTGAAATAAAATGACAAATTCTATCATAAGGATAGAAAAAGAGGTTTTAGGTGAGTTCAAAGGAAGATAATTAGGTGGTAAAGAAAGTTAGTGGTGAGACCAAGAAGTCTAAAAGGTCATTGAGACAAAAATAAATTGGTATAAAATATGACAAAATTGTAGAAATATAGAAAATGTTAAAAAATATAAATAAGCAAGAAAAAATGAAAAAAAAAAAGATTATCAATAAAGCTAAATATAAAGCTTATGATGCTTTATACTAAACTAGACACAAGAGAAGGAGAAAAAGACATTTATAGACTAGCTAGAGTTAGAGAAAGAAAATGCAAAGATTTAGGTGATGTAAAATGTATAAAGGACGAGAATGATAATGTTTTTATTAGAGAAGAAGACATAAAAGAGAGGTGGCGGAGATACTTTGATAAGTTCTTTAATAAAAACCAAAATGAAAGATTGAACTTGGAAGTGACACTTGAAGAGAAGATTATAAATAGGAGATTTATTTGCAAAATTAGAGTCTTTGAAGTTAAGATGACATTAAAAAAATGAGAAGTAGGAAATCTATAGTAGGACCAAATAAAATACCAATTGAAACTTAGAAATGTTCAGGGGATAAAGGAGTTATTTAGTTAGCTAATTTATTTAATAATATTATAAAAATCAAGAAAATATTAGAAGAATCAAGGAAAATTATGTTAGTACCTTTGTATTAAAATAAAGGCGATATTCAAAACTATAATAACTATCATGAAATTAAGATTATGAATCATATAATGAAATTATAGGAAAAGGTATTGAACATAGATTAAGATTAAAATCGAAGATTTCAAAAAATCGATTTGGTTTTATGCCCGGGAGATCAACAATAGAAACTATTTATCTTTTAAGAAGTTTAATGAAAAAATATAGGGAAGAGAAGAAGGACTTGCATATATATGGTTTTATTGACTTAGAGAAAACTTATGACAGAGTACCTAGGGAAGTGCTTTTGTGAGTATTAGAAAAGAAGGGAGTTTGCAATAGATATACATAGGACATTAAGGATATGTATGATAGAGTAGTGACTAGCGTTAGGATTGTAGGAGGAGATTTTAAAGAATCTCTAATCACAATAGGTTTACATCAAAGTTCTACTTTGAGTCTTTATCTTTTTACTTTACTAATTGATGAAATTATAAGAAATATCCAAAATGAGATCCCTAAATGTATGTTATTTGCAGATGATATCGTATTAATTGATGATAGTAGAGCGGGGTGGAGTCTAAATTAGAACTTTGGGGAGCCACATTAGAGTATAAAGGGTTTAGGATGAGTAGGAATAAGAAAGAATATATGAAAATATAATTTCAGTAATGTATGGAGTAGCAATAGAGAGAAGAATAAACTGGATAATCAAGAGATAAATAACATTGATAGATTTAGATATCTTGGAGCTATTATGCAAGGCGAATGGGAAATTGATGAACATGTAGTATATAAGATTAAGATAGGTTGAGTAAAATGGAGGAGTGCATCAGGTGTGTTGTGTGATCATAGAATACCTTAAAAATTAAAAAGAAAGTTTTATAAGACGACTATAAGGCCAGTTATGCTTTATGGTTTAGAATGCTAGGCAATTAAGAAACAACATATACAAAGAATGAAAATTGTTGAGATGCATATGTTAAGGTGGATAAGTGGTTTAATATTAAAAGATAAAGTAAAAAATAAACATATACGCAATAATTTAGACATAGCACCGGTTGAAAATAATATAGGAGAGGAGCGACTTAGATGGTTTGGGCATTTGAAACGCAGACCTAGTAGAGCACTTATGAGGAGGAGTGAGTTAGTTATGATTTCTAGCATGAAAAGGGGTAGGGGTAGGCCTAAAATAACTTGGAATGAGGTAATGAGGAAGGATTTAATAACTTTTAATCTAATAAAGGAAAATGATCTAGATCGAATGAATTGACATAATAGGATTTATATAGCCGACCCCACCTAGTGGGATTTAAGGCTTCTTGTTATTGTTGTACACAATGAGTTTGAATATCTCTAATATTGTCACTACTTAAATGTTCTGTTTTTTTTTTCCCCTCGATAAAGAAGTTAAGCTTTGTATATTACCGACGTAGGAAATAAGCTAAAAAAAAAAAAAAACCTTTACAATGAATAGGGAAGCTAGTCACAAAAGAACAAATTACATCATGATCAAAACCAAAATACCTTAGGTTTTAGAATACCTAAGGTTAACTTCCGTAATAACTTGACTTGAAATAGATTCTAGGTTTGGTTCAATTGCTGAATATTGCAATATATTGTTCATTATGGTACATAAAATTAGCTTTATTTTGTGATAAAATTAGTGGGAACGAGCCAAGCCATACATTTACAGTGTACTCTAGGACTATTTTGGCGTTTGCATTTAGATGAAGGATTTGGAATTTATAGAGAAATCCAAACTATTAGGACATGGACAACAAACCATTGCATCACTAATAGGTGTATATCAATATAGTCTAGAAAAGAAAAAATTTACTTTTGACATAGTCGGAAAGGTCTCGACTGGGTTTAGATGTAAGAAAGATCGAGAAGAAATATAAAATGAGAAATGAGTTGTCTCATCGTGAATTAAAAAAAAAAAAAATCTATCTTGGATAAAATTCATGAAGTTTAACTTTTTGTATATGGGTGACAAAAAAATTTCCTTCATGTTTTTATCTTCAATGGAGATAAATAAATGGTAGAAAAGTGCGGAAAGTAACAATATTGTTTGATTATATTTAAAAATAAGTATTAATTGTAAGTACTTACAAAATAAGTAATGTTTCTATTATAATTACTGTTCATATATATGTGTGTGTGTGTGTGTGTGTGTGTGTGAAAGAATAATATATAATTATACGTAGAACAAATTATTCATAATTATTAAATTATGTTACCATTTTTAATTAGTACTTTCTAATTAATATTTGTAATTAAAATTTTTATATTTTCCATTAAAAAATTAATAAATATTTAATTTACATTTATAATATTATCTAATTAAGGGGTCGTTTGTGAGCACTTATGATTATTAAATTATGTTAATAAACTAATATTCTTATTAATATTTTTAAATGACATTTTAATTATTTTCTAATAACATGAATGTTCATATGACTTGAAATTTCTAATTAAAAAATTAGTTAACAATGTAATTAACATTTTAAACATGTCCATTTAATTAGCAAATTAAACAACAATTTTCATTAAATATTTGAATATTACTTTTTAATTACGTGATGACATTTCATTAAATAATATTTCAAAGTAACTAAAATTACAAAAAAAAAATTGTTAATTAAAAATCTAAACATATAATTAATGTTAATTAACAAGATGAAAAGTATGAATTAAAAGTTCTAATCAAGATATGATATTCCAATTAAGAAAGTCGCGTTATTGCTAGGTGTAAGCCAACTTGGTCTATGAAAAATACAATTACCTTTGATATGGATAACAAATAATTGCACCATTGGTAGGCAAACTAACTTTTACAAGAATGAAAACTATGAGAGACATGAGCAACAAACCACCATGTCATTAATAGCTATATGCCAACTTGGTCCACAAAAGATAAAACTACCTTCAGTATAGACGACAAATCACGATATCATTGGCTAGTAAACAAACTTGGTTTTTTAAGAAAGAAAACTATCTGATGCATAGGTATAAAAATAACCATCATTGATAGGTGTAGGCTAACTTGGTTTATGTTGTATTTTGTGGCTTGAGTGGATGACATAAATAAGGAGAAAAAGGATAGCAAGATCAACATGTTGGGAGAAATCATCGATAGTTTGCTCATACCTTCGATGGTTTGGTAGAAATTTCAGAATGCATGCTCTCGATATCTTTCCATCGAAGGAACCGTTGACGGTTGTCTGAATGTTGTTGAGACGGTTTTCTCTCGGTATCTCAAAATCGTCAACGGTTTGGCTCGAAAACCTAGTGCATATTTTCAAAATTTGAATGTGAGTGTTAAGTTGGTTGGGTGTTTGGAGAGAAAGCCTCCGTGGTGTTTATATATACATCAGTCTAGGATTGTAAGAAAAATATTATAAATGTCTTTGACACAAGATAGTAAAAATTCTTTGTCGATTGCTCCCATGGATGTAGGCATTGCCGAACCACGTAATTCCTTATGTTGTTCTTGCTTTCATTTGATTGTTGTGGTTGTGTTCTATATATTTGTTCTTTGTTGATTGTCGTGTCAGACTCCTGCTTTACAAATTCGTGTATTTTATATACAACAAATTGGTATAAAAAGAATTTGTTGTTATGGCATCGAGTACTTCGTCTGTGAAATTTGACGTTGTCAAATTTGATGGAACCGGTAACTTCGGTTTATGGTAGAGAAGGGTGAATAATTTTCTTGTACAACAAAGGATGGTGAAGGCCTTGTATGGTGTTCAACCGAATGACATGGATGAGGCTAATTGGAAGGAATTGGAGGCAAAGACGGTATCTACTATTAGATTATGTCTGGTGGATGACGTGATGTATAACGTCATGGAAGAAGATTCTTCTGCGCCTATTTGGAAAAAGCTTGAAAGCCGATACATGTCTAAATCTCTTACGAATAAACTTTTTACTAAGCAAAAACCTTATTGGCTTAAGATGGTGGAAGGTTCGGATTTGAACCAACACATCAATGCATTCAATCAAATCAAAAGTGATTTAATGCGGGTTGATGTGAGAATCGAAAAAGATGATAAGGCGTAAATGCTACTGAATTTCCTACCAGCGACTTAAATGTATGAGAACCTAGTTACAACTCTCACTTAGGGTAAAGAAACCCTAAATTTGGAAGACGTGACAAGCACGTTGTTGGGATTTCATCAAAAAATGAAAATCTACGATGACATCTCACACAGGGAAGGGCTTGTGGTGAAAGGTCACCATGATCGTGGGAGAGAAAAATTCAAAAATGGATCGAGTCAAAAATCTCAAACTCAATCCAAGAAGAAAAAGAAAATCTGGTGTTTTAAGTGCAGCAAAAGGAGGCACATTAAACCAAAGTGTCAGGAATGGAAGAAAAGGAATGCTGAAAAGCAAGAAGGGACTTCAAAATCAGCAAATGTTGTTCAAGAAGGAAATTCAGAATGCAGTGATGGGGATATACTTTCAGTTTCACTAGGGTCGGATTGCCTTAATGACATTTGGATCCTAGACTCAGCATGTTCTTACCACATGACTCCAAACAAAGAGTGGTTCAGCACTTACATGTTGATAAATTTAGGTTCAGTACTTATAGGCAATGATGTATCATGTAAAATCATTGGCATAGGAAATGTTAAATTCAAAATGTTTGATGGTGCTGTAAGAACTCTATGTGGTGTAAGACATATTCTAGACCTACGGAAGAGACTCTTTTCATTGGGTACTTTGGACTATAATGGATTCAATTATAAGTCCGAAAGTAGAGTAATGAAGGTGTGCAAATGCTTTCTAAATGGTAATGAAAGGGGAAAAGTTAGATGGAAACATTTATTCACTGTTGGGGACTATAGTTGTAGGTGGAGCTACAATCATAGATTCTGAATTTGATGAAACATTCTTATGTCATATGCGGCTAGGGCATGTAGGCCGGGTGAGCATGGTATAAAAGAACTTCACAAAAGGAAGCTTTTGAAGGGTATGCAAACATGCAAGCTGAACTTCTGCAAGTTTTTGTGTTCTCGGGAAACAAAGTAGGATGCAGTTCAAATCAACTATACATAAGACAAAATATATTCTTTATTATATACACTCTGATGTTTGGGGGCCGGTTAGAGTAGCATCACGGGGAAGACATGCTTATTTTGTGAGTTTTGTTGAAGATTACTCACAAAAGGTTTGGGTTTACTTCATGCGGCACAAGTCAGATACGTTTTCCAGATTTAATTTGTGGAAAACTGAAGTGGAAAACCAACCTGGGAGGAGAATTAAATGCCTCAGGCTAGACAATGGGACCGAGTACAATGATTCTAGGTTCATGGAGTTTTGTACGCATCACGGCATTAGGAGACATTTCACTATTTGGCGGACACCTTGGCAAAATGGTGTGGCTTAAAGGATGAACCAAACTCTAACTAAGAAAGCTCAGTGTCTCAGGCTTAATGCAAGACTAGCGAATAACTTCTGGGCAGAGGCAATTAGTATGACTTATTTCTTGGTAAACATATCGCCAAGAGCATCACTAGAGGGGAAAGTGATAGAGGAGGTTTGGACGGGAAATGCGGTAGACCATTTCGGATTGAAGGTATTCGGTTGTCCAGCCTATGTCCAAGTGTCTGGTGAGGAGAGATTGAAGATTGATGCAAAGTCTAGATGTTGCATCTTTTTTGGGTATCAAAATGGTGTGAAAGGGTTCAAGCTGTGGGATCTAATGGAAAACAAGGGGGGTGATCAGTAGGGATATAGTTTTCGATGAGAAATCTATGGTGAAGCGTACTCAAGAATTTCATGAAGAAAAAAAGGAGCTAGAAAACTGGAGTAGAGATGAGCACGTTGTGTAGGTGGAGTTAGAAACTCAGTGCAATGATCTTGGTCCCCCAATTGTAGGGAGTTCTAGCTCAAGAAATTAGGAAGTCGACGATGTTCCTATGCAGAGATCCAGATGCATTATCAAACCACCACCTAGGTATGGATTTGATGATCTGGTATCTTACGCATTCATTACCAGTTGCAAGGATCCGACTACTTTCAAGAGGTTGTGCACGTCCAAGAGAAAAGTAGGTGGATGGGTGCAATGATTGAGGAAATGGAGTCGTCGCACAAGAATCAAACTTGGGATTTGGTGGAACTTATAGATGGGAAGAGGGCAATAGGCTGCAAATGGGTATATATAGGAAGAAGGAAGCTATTTCAGGTTAGGAATGTAAGAAATTCAAGACACGGTTAGTGACAAAGGGGTACTCATAGAAGAAGGGAATAATTTATGATAAGATCTTCTTACCTATGGTCTGACACACCTCTATCAGGGTGGTGTTGGGATTAGTAGCTCATTATGACCAACATTTGGAACAAATGGATGTGAAGACAACATTTCTCCATGGTGACTTGGAGAAACAAATTTATATGGTACAATTAGAGGGATTCATTCAACCTAGGGAAGAGTAGTTAGCATGCATGTTGAAAAAGTCTTTATATAGGCTGCAATAGTCTCCGAGGCAATTGTACAAACGGTTTGATTCCTATATAAACTAGATGGGCTACAAGAGGTATGAGTATGATTGCCACGTGTATATGAAAGTTCTTGATGATGTTTCTCTCATTTTCTTATTGCTATATGTTGATGACATGTTAATAGCTGCGAAGGATTTAATTGAGGTAAATCAGTTAAATGGTCTGTTGCATAAAGAGTTTGACATGAAATATCTTGATATAGTCAAGAAGATACTTGGGATGGAGATTTACTGGGATAGAACTGTAGGGTGATTGTGGTTATTTCAGGGCAATTATATGGAGAAGGTGTTGGAAAGGTTCAGCATGGCTGATGCTAAACTAGTATGTACACTTTTAGCGAATCATTTTAAATTGTCTACCACTGAATGCCTAAGATGAAATCCGGGACATGTCAAAGGTGATGTAGGACGGGAATGGTCGACCTATGTCCTACGATTCAACCCTCACACAAGCACATACACTTAAACACTTTAATTTAAGAATTTAATTATCCGAACATAAACACAATAAATCATGTTATTTCACATGTTCAAGAATTTTGAAAAGGTGTATGACTTGTCCAGCAATTAAGTCCCGATTGGTTCTTTCACAAAGGAATGAAGTTATATACTGAAAAGTTGTTATTTCAAAGATTCAAGAATAAAAGTTCTATGTTAGCAAACTAATATTCATACAATTGATTTTAACTAGCAAGTACCAATATTGCAATCTATGGATCAAATGGGCTATTCAAAGATGTGATTTTAATCTACTAGCAAGGGTTCACAAAATATAAAAAAAAGATTCAAACACAAGTATTGAAGTTACCAAGATATTGGTTTGGATGACTTGACGTTGCTCCACACGTAGTTAGGTCATACCGTTGGTCCTTTGTACAAACTTTGAATCACAAGATGAACACAACAATGAAGTGTAGATGATGATCTTCGTGTGGGTGTATGAAGACGCTGGTCGTGTGGTGTTGATGGGGGCCGTGAGAATATTAGATGGACGAAGGGTTGATGGAGTCGTTGGATAGTTTAGTGGTCTCTCACCACTTGATCTCCGGAGAGAACGCCGTAGCCTCACACTACTCACTCATAAGGAGAGGAACAAGCTTTACAAGCTCAAGCAAAGAGATGCTTCTTCAATATTCAACTTCAACTTTTTTCTTGTTCTTACAATAAGAAAGCTATTTATAGGCATAGCCTAGGAGACAAAGCTTTAAACACTCAACAACTCTCAACAATTTTCAATAACAACTCTCCATAACTTTCAACAACAACTCTCAACAACTTTCAACAACTATTAACCTAACACAATTAATACTTACTAAAAAACAAGGAACTTCAACTCATAAGCACACAAGTCAAGCTTAGTTGTCTTGCATTATTACAATTCAAATTTGAAATTTAAACACATTCCAAAAGGAAGGCCAAAATCGTGTGGGACCCATTGGAGCCATGTCGGGGCCACATGGGTTTTGAGTTGGACTTTGCTTCAATACTTCACTTGGGTCTTCAAGCATGGTCTTCAAGCACCTAATAATCTTGAAATAACATATCCACAAAAAATATAAATTAACACAATAGCAAAGTTTTCACATAAAAAAGTCTTCCATCAAAGAAGTAGATGATCTTCAATTAATCCCATGTGTTCCTGCAAAATAGATATAAACAATAGTGGACATCTGGAGGTCGTCCACGTGTCACCATGTCATCAAAGGAGTGGGGATCGGGAGGTCGTCCATGTATCATCATATCAGTAAAAGGGATACATAAGGCATGTTGATCCCCATCAAAAGGTCCCGTATGTAAGTATTGTAGGGAGTTTAATGTATGCCATGGTATCTACAAGACTAGACGTAGCACATGCAGTATGTGTGGTGAGTAAGTTTCTCTCTAATCTGGGTAGACATCATTGGGAAGTCGTCAAATGGATTTTCAAATACTTACGGGGTACTTCTAGTTATGAAATCATGTTCAACAAACAACAAGATAGTCCATCAGTTGTGGGGTTTGTTGATGTTGATTATGCAGGAGATATGGGTGATAGAATGTTTATAACGGGTTATGTTTTCACCCTTGTAAGAGGATCCATCTATTGGAGGTCCATGGTACAATCCCTGGTGGCATTGTCTACAACTAAGTATGAATATATTGGAGAGCCGAAGCTACAAAGGAAGCTTTATGACTTACCGGTCTAGTCAAGGAGCTAGGTTTACAGGGAGGTGGAGCTATGTTGCATTGTGATAGTCAGAGTGTCATTTACTTGACGAAGAATCAAGTGTACCATGCTAGAACCAAGCATATTGATGTAAGGTTCCACAAGATCTGCAAATTTGTATCTTTAGGTGAACTTATACTAGAGAAAGTTCACACACTTGAAAACGCAACAGACATCTTGACAAAACCGGTAACTACTAAAAATTTCAAGCATTGCTTGGACTTGGTTCATGTTTCCAAGTGCTAGAAGGGAGACAGACCCAACCTAATGTTCCAAGGTCAAAGTGGAGCATCGGGCTATATTTTTCAATTTCTCCTAAGGGGCATATACTCGCCACGATGGAGATTGTTGTGTTTTGTGGCTCATATATTTGAGTGGATGACATACACAAGGAGAAAAATCATAGCAAGATCAACATGCTAGGGGAAACTGTCGACGGTTTGCTCATACCATAGATGGTTAGGCAAAAATTTCAAAATGCATACTGTCGGTATCTTTCTGTAGAAGGAACCGTCGACGGTTTTCTGAATGTTGCTGAGACCGTTTGCTTTCGGTATCTCAAACCGTCAATGGTTGGGTGAAACCATCGATGGTTTAGCTCGGGAACCTAGCACTGATTTTCAAAATTTGAATGTGAGTGTTAAGTTGGTTGGGTGTTTGGAGGGAAAGCTTCCGTGGTATTTATATATACATCAGTCTGAGTGTATTTGCATTATAAGAAAAGTATTGTAAATGTCTTTGACACAAGATAGTAAAAGTTATTTTCTGATTGCTCCTGTGGATGTAGGCATTGTTGAACCATGTAATTCCTTGTGTTGTTCTTGCTTTCATTTGATTGTTGTGGTTGTGTTCTATATATTTGTTCTTTACTGATTGCTGTGTCAGACTTCTGCTGGGCAAGTTTGTGTGTTTTATATACAATAGTTTAGAAAAAAAGATATAACTACCTTTGACATGAATAACAAATCACTACTTCGCATGATTAGTTTATGAATCAAATTGATTTACGAAAAAGGAAACTATCAAAGAAATGATGGCAAACCACTATATAATTGATAGGTGCATCATGTAGGCCAACTTGGTCTACGAAGGATTAAACTACCATTGATATGGAGTACAAATCACTGCATCATTTGTAGGCAAACCATCATGGTTTACAAAAGAATTCGACAAGGGCCAAAGAGACGAAGCTACTTGATTTGCAAAACTTCATGTCAAATGAGATGTTTTGGAATGATAAGAATGCATACTACATAATATAAAAATGCTACCTAGATGCAGTTAGGATGAAGTGAACATGGATTAATCAACTTGATGTTCTTCATTTCATTTGGTTTTCTTGTACAAAAAGATAAAATTGTCTTTGACATAAACAACACTACCTATAATAATAAAAAGATGAATTAGATTTATTTACAAAAAAGGAAACTATTAGAGACAAACAACAAACCAGTGTATAATTGATAGGTGTACCATGTAGGTCAACTTGGTCTATGAAGGATCAAACTACCTTTGACATGGAGTACAAATCACTGCATCATTTGTTGGTAAACCATCATAGTTTACAAAAGAATTCAATAGGGACAAAAGAGGTGAACCTACTTGGTTTGCAAAACTTCATGTCAAATGAGATTTTTTGGAATGATAAGAATGCATAATGCATAATATAAAAATGCTACCAAGATGTAATGAGGATGAAGTGGTCCCTACGTAATCAACTTGATGTTCTTCCCCTCATTTGGTTATCTTAGGTTCTTTTTCCACCATTGAAAGTTTTAAAGCTAGATTCTTTACCACTCAATTGTTTTGAACCTATCTAGGTTTGGGCAATTGAATCCAATCTAATTCATAAGAAGGCTCTGGCTTGTGAGCTTGGAACCTAGAATTTCTTTATCAGAACAAATAAATATCTATTTTATTTTCAAGTGAATCCATGATTTCTCAAATAAGTATATATCTAGATGTAGTATTAAAATAAAATAGAAATAAAGTATGAATAAGGTATAATTCAAATGCGATTCAATTTTCCAATGATCAAATTTGTACGATCAAACTTGTATTCTGTTTTAGTAGCCTAATGCGTAGTCCAATAAACAATAGCTTTACCCAAGATTGAGTTATCTTTATCGAAATCTTAATTTTGGAACTCAATTCACTAGATGTTTATCTTCTTCAATGTCTTGGCTTCTATTGATGTCATTTCTAATAAGAATGCATTTTACATAATATAAAAATGCTACCTAGATGTAATGAGGATGAAGTGATCGTGGAGTAATCAACATGATGTCCTTCCCTCCACTTGGCTGTCTTATGCCCTTGTGCTACCATTGAATGTTTTAAAACCAACTTTTTGACCACTTAAATTGTTTCAAACCTATCTTGTTTTGGGCAATTGAATCCAATATGATTTCTAAGAAGGCTCCTTAGTTGGCTTACGAGCTTGTAACTCGTTTAGGGGGATCTTTTAACAAATAGTGCAACCTAGATATCAGAGCACATGGACATCTAATTTATTTTCAAGTGAACTCATGATTTTCTCAAATAAGTATAAATTTAGATGTAGTATTAAACTAGAATAGAAAGAAATTATGGATGAGATATACTTCAAATGAGATGAAATTTCCAATGATCAAATTTGTATGATCAAACTTGTATTTTGTTGTAGCAGCCTAGCGCCTAGTCCAATGGACAATAGCTTTATCTATGATTTAGTTGTCTTTAACTCACTCCACCAAATGATCATCTTCTTCCATGCATTGGCTTCTTTTGACGCCATTTCTTATTTTTATCAAAATTGGTGCTAATTGACTATTGCCTTCATGGTTTTTAATACTTGACTTGGTGCTAAAGGGCATTGCTAACTTCTATCATTCACTAGAAGTATTTTGACTACTCCAACCCCAACTTGAAGTTGTGAACTTGGCCTTGATCCATCAATCCTTGTGTGTAATGAAGGCTTTTTTGAGTATCATAGCTGAATTTTTTAGCCTCGAGGTAATTCTAATGACATGGACAAAACATATGCAAGGTTTTAAGGTAAAAGAAAGATGTGAAACTAGGCTCAAAAACTCCATTGATGGCCTTACCCCCTAGTAACATTATTGTGTGTGCTACATAAGCAATTAGGTTAATATTTTTCAAGTTGCTTCCAATTCTCTATTGATTCTAAAATCCAAGTATATGTAGTAGTCAAATGCATTGTCTTCCAAAGATTGGAAAAAAGTTTGGAAAAATTATTTGACAAAGGTCACCCTATATGCCAACATGCTTGTAAGTTTGATTAAATAAGTAATAGTTGTTTGGGTTGCCTTCCTATCAATGTAGTCAAATTTGGGATATTAGTAACCATCTGTTATCTTCATATATTAGTGACCATCTGTTATCTTCATGTTGTCAATGTGCTTTGCATATGACTTTCAATACATGAGAATGCTTTAATGAGGACTACCATATGAAACTTAGATCATGTTCATTATCATGGCTTTTAGTTGAGATGATAGGGCAACCAAAGTGGAGTTTTCCTCACGATAAGTCTTTAGAGCCTTCTTTTCCTTTCCTTTGGTTACATATGATGTTGGGGGCAAAGTCACAACAATATGTGTTAACCTTACAAGTCATATCTCATTTTGATTATGACAAAAACTTTAGTATTTAATGGTGGCCGAGTTTTTGTGCAGGATAAAATTGGCAAAGCTATATGGCGACTTGAAGCAAATGAAGACCCAAAGTGTTTATTGTTGTAATTTATATTTCATTTTATTTTGGGTCTGTAATATTAATTATGGTTTGTAATAATTAATACATTGCATGCATGATAGAACAGATAAGCTCAAGATCATAGATTGACCTTAGGGATCACCCTTCGGTCGATTGATGCCGAATTTTTGGGATTAAGTAAAAAACCTTAAAAAAGACCGTAGGTCCTTGCACAAGCACTTAGGAAAGTCCTAATTATCATATATGCTATCAGGGGAAATCAATTTTTTTAATCAAGACTTAAGTGTACACTTTTAGTGTGTTCAGTCGAACGGACCCAAACCTGCATAGACTATTCGGTCGACCGAACCTCCCAGGGTCAACAGGTTGACTATTCGATCGACTATTTTTAAAATGAACTTGAATAGTCTGGTCGACCGAATTGGCACGTGGCTAATTCCCAACGCCCTGGTCGGCCGAACTTTTAGTTGTAAAATGACCTGATCGATTGAACCTCTAAATTTGGTCTACCGAACATATCCTGGTCGACCAAACCTCGGAGGGTCCAAAATCACAAGAATGTGGTTGACCATATGTTGCAGTTCAAAAGCCCTTTGGTCGACCGAATTTACAAATACGGCCGACCGAACTTAAAATGTGGTCAACTGAAAACTCTCAGGTCGCCAATTTTTACTGAGGTAAAACTGAGGTTATTTTTAATTAACCATACTTAAACTTTTCAAAAAATATTGAATGAGTGCCGAACAGTTATATTTTTTGGAGTGTATAAATACTCTCTCATTTGGTTTGATTAGGAATTGATTAGCAAACATCATTAGCAAACTATCCTTTGAAATTTCTTAAGTCCTATTTTCACATTCAAGCTTACATACTCCACCCATTCTCATTCATTTGCAAAAACTACTTTGGTGAAAGTACTTTGAGATAATCTACACTGCCATTACAAGCTTACACTCTCATTTGTGTTGATTGATTTTGTGATTTTATTGAGAGTAAGCCAAAAGTTTTCCTCCGTGATTTAATCCATAAATCTATTTCGTGGGGAAACTTTCATAAGCTTGTGAGTCTTTGCATTCTTGTTGCAAGACTCATGAGCTTGTCCTTTGTTGCGAAGAAAATATTTTTGACAAGCTGATTTTCTAAATATCTCGTGAGCTTATCTTTGAAAAATATTTACGAGATTCTTGCTTGGGTATTTCAGATCTTTGATAGTGAGCATTGTGATTGATATTGTTATTTTGAATCAAAGATCCCTACACATACACTCTCACACTCTGACTACTATACTTGCATTATTTTTAAGAGTGGACATTAAACTACATTGAGCTTATCATATCCTATCATATTGTAGTGTATTGATTATACTGGTACAAATATGCTTGTTGGAGAAGCATTCATTTTGTACACACTTTGTATTTTGAATTGATTGTATTCCAAGAGTGGCTTGAGGGGGCATTAATCTAGCCTGGAAGGATTGGTTGTAAAGGTTGAGGTCAGTTCTGCTTTAATTTGACTTGATTGTATTTGGTCCTGCTCCACCCATTAAGTGAATCGTAGTGGAATCCTTATACTTGTGGGCCAAGGCGGGGACGTAGGCAGTATTGGCCGAACCCCGATAACTTATTTTGTGTCGGCTCTCTATTTAATTTCCGCACTTTCAATTCCGTACATGTACGTTGTACTTGAACTGCTGTGAATGTTTAATTGCTTTAAATATTTGCATACATATTTGCTTGGAGCATTGAGTCTATTTTAGAAAGACTCTAGGCTGTGTAATACTGTTACTGGATTAGTTGAACCTAGGGGAGACATTTTTTAAATCTCTAATTCACCCCGCTCCTCTCTTGGGATTGCACTAAAACAACATGCAAGCTCTTGGCTCGAGTCATGCTTTTTTTGTACTGCTACTAATTCATGAGCTAGGCAACTTGGGAATTTCTCTTTGATTTTCTTTTCAAAAACCTCCTTTCCATTTATATGATATTCTTCTCCAAAGTAGTGGTGCTAGTCATCATGAAATGCATGACATTGATTTGTGAAGGGGTATGTAAAAAAGTGGATGAGATCTCTCACTAGAGCTCCCAAGTGATGACTGTCATATGAGCTAGTTGGAAGAGTAATAGTTTGTCTTATAAAGATTGCTTTGAGATGAGCAATGCTCCCCAGTTTAATATTTTTTGGCAAGGAGATCAAGCATTATTGTGGGTCTAGGTTTAGTCCTCTCGATTTGTGAGTGAATTTCTACCCTCTTCTAGAGGGATTATCTAGAAAGCGAGCCATTTTGAATACATTCAGACAAAAAGCTGACATAGATATTATGGTTCAAATTTTATATTTTTTTTATAATTTCATTCATGTCTTAGATCTGGAAATTCAACAGTTTTCCATACCATAAAGAGTTACTAGGCCTTAAAGGTAGGATTGTTGGTGAAACTCATATCAGCAGTAGAAAATTTGGAAGCCATGAAAAAGTAGTGGAAGCATTCCTAGCTTGATTTTTAGTTGGGAGTGTTGAATAGAACAGCATGAAGTAAAAAACATAGTGCAAAAGAGAAAGCCAAGTAAAAAACATGGGCTATCCGAGTATGAAAAGAACAATAATTATAGAGATATTAAAACCCATATTAAAGGGCCAAGTAAAAAACATGGGCTATCCGAGTATGAAAAGAACAATAATTATAGAGATATTAAAACCCATATTAAAGGGCCAAGTAAAAAACATGGGCTATCCGAGTATGAAAAGAACAATAATTATAGAGATATTAAAACCCATATTAAAGGGCCAAGTAAAAAACATGGGCTATCCGAGTATGAAAAGAACAATAATTATAGAGATATTAAAACCCATATTAAAGGGCCTACGTATCACTGAACTTCGAAACCATAACTTTAAAACTTTGCTGCAAAGCCATGCTTGTGCTGTGCCACTAAACACTGCAATCACCGTTGTGGCCCATGGTGGCAGCAAAATGCATCGACGAGTGCATTTGAAGTTCTCAAACGCACCTCTTACTCATCACACTGATCATGACATGTTATCCATATTTCGAATCCGTTGCCAATGAAGTTCTTCCTTCACTTTCACAATCAATCAAACCCCACAAAAAAAATAATAATAATATAAAATAAAAAAGGACAAAATTTCCAGATGATAGAAACTGTTTACAGCGAATGCATCCTTTTATAAATAGATTGATGAAAAAATATATTCACGCACACGCCCAAAAGCAAAGCTCCTTGCTTCCTACTTCTCCAAGATGAAGCTTCAAGTCATTGAGCTTCTCCTCCCTAGGAAGAATGAGCAGCGCAACAGGACTACTAATAACAAGGCACTCCTGCTGGTGACCTTACTTCTCCTTACCACAATCCTCCTACATCTCTCGACCAATTTGCGTTTGCCAATGCAATCCCAGAACATTGGCATCACCAGTTAAAGAAGCACAGAAACAGAGTACAAGTGTTATATATTTAGCGGAAATGGGTTCCTGTTGGTCCTTACTACACAAATGCAAGTTGCTTGAGATCATGGACCAGCAGAACTGCTTGAAGTTTGGGAGGCCCAATACTGAATTCCTGAAATGGAAGTGGCAGCCCAACGAAAGTGAGCTGCCTCTTTTATGCTGTTGGGTTCTTGGAGCTTGTTGCCTTCGTTGGACTCTCTCGGAAGGAATCAAATGCAGTCATTGTTGTGCCTGTTAGCCACTGTAGGATCTAAAAATCTTCAATCAATTGAAACTTATTTTCCTTCACGCAACCCAGAAAATGGGACTAACTCCACATTTTTAAGGTAGTCCATGCAGTGGATATTTCTCTGAAGCATACAGCTGATACAAATTTCAAGCGCCGGTTGTACACATTATAACTTTACCTTAGCAACATTCTGGTCACCACCCTTGGTTAAATCCGCTGATTCAGGTCCCAATGGCCATTCCCTCAACAGCCTCATGAGCCTACATTTGGACAAGGTCGATTAGGCATGGGCAGCTCAAGTCGGGAAATTTGACTATGTGATCATCTCAGCTGGCCAATGGTTCTTTCGGCCACTGATGTTCTATGAAAACAACCAGCTTGTTGGGTGCCACATTTGCCATAACAAGAACGTAGCAAACCTAACAAAGTATTTCAGGTATAGGATGCCTCTTCAAACTGCCTTGAGACACCTTCTGAACCTGGAAAACTAACGCAGAGAGGGGGGGGGGGGGGGGGGGGGGGGAGTTCACTGGCACATTTTGAGAATGGAGAATGGAACAAAGGTGGGAGTTGTACTAGAACAAAGCCATTTGTAGAATGGGAAATGAAGTTGGAGGGGTATAATCTAGAGTTCCATTCGACTCAAGTGGAGGAACTAAGGACAGCAGCGAGGGAAGGAAGGAAAACGGGCATGGAATTTAGGATGCTTGATGTTACAAAAGCTATGTTACTCAGGCCAGATGGTCACCCAAACCATTATGGGCACTGGCCACATTAAAATATGACAATAGCTGATTGTGTGTCCACTGGTGTCTGCCTGGCCCCATTGATACAAGGAATGAAATTTTGCTTCAGATGCTGAAGATAGTAGGTGAGAAACCAATTGATGGAGTGCATCATATAAAGGCTGGATGAATCTCAGTTGCGCATCTGATAGTTATCAATATGATTGATTCTATTTATTCATTATGTAACTAGAGGAATTTAGACGTATATAGCAGAGAATCAAATAAGTGCATATATTCTTATTCACTTTGTAAATGTTGCTTATCTACCTGTTTATTTCAGAATTCTGCTTTCAGAATGCAAAACCAATGCCAATTCCATTGTCTCTCAGAAATATTTGAACTAACAGACGATTAAAAAGGCCCTGGTGGAATCTCCATAGCAACTAATAATGAAATAGAGGATGGCAAGAATCATGTAAGATAACTAAAACTGGCGAAACCCCATTAATTTTTATGAATCATGAGAATGCCTTAATAAAACATTTGCCTGTGACAATAATTGATGGAATTATGACAATCCTAACTGAATTTTCTATAATAATGGCACATTGAGCTTCAAACTCTCAAACATGAAAAAAAGATAGAAGATTGAGCTTGCACCATGGAACATACCATCATGATTATCCAATCACCAAAAATCCACATACACAACTTAGGTAGTTATATAATTTTATATCGATTGTCCAAAACATGACAGATGCAGACTCAGATGGGCACTTGCAAGCTTTTTTTTTTCCCCAAAATTCATTACAAATTTTTCGAAGACAAGAAAATATTCAATCAAATACTTCAAGCTCAAAAAAGGATAGTATAAACCAATATGAATACAGCAAGAGGTCAGTGCAATTTTTTTTGGGATTCTTAATTAATTAAACTTCAGGTCATATTACCTAATTAGTCAACTGTTGTTTATTTGAGAGTTCGACAGCATACAGATCAAACTGCTTCACAGAATGCAGTAACAGGAGCAAGGGTTTGACAATACCATCAGACATCAAATCCCAACTTCCATACCCTGCATTCCTAATGAAGAAATTAACAAAAAGAAGCTTGATACTGTATGAAAAAATTCAGCAGCATGTTCAACTCCTAAAAGAAAGTTAGAAAAGAGAAGATTATATTACATCCACATCAGAATGTATCATACTATACATAACCAAGAATGCTTCAAGTTCAACATGGAAACAGTATCTTGATAAAATTTCAAAGTAAAAAGCATCGGGTAATCTTCAGAACAAAATCTTGATGAAGACCAAAATGTGCAGGGCTAATATGTAAAGAACAAAAGTCGACCTGAGTAGCATTAGCTTCTTCTGGTTCTCAGTTCTGCCCGCATGGTAATAAGAGGGCTTCTGATGAGGGTCTACAATGTAATCTGAAGAAGCAGATCCTTTCATGGAGCCATTTCTTCCGAACCGATTCCTGGCAGCACTTGCCTCCATATTCCTGGTTTCAAACCTTCTCCACAGCCCATTTAATCTTTCTAGCTCCTTCTCTTCCGCATGAACTTCACTAACCAAAGCCTCTGCTTGTGTCTATAAACACGGATGAAATGACAGTTACTTTACTATCAAGAGAGGAGATTGGAAACACTAGTTTACGATGAAAAATGAAATTATTACAAAGTCATATTACTGAAGTGAGAGAAAATTATTCACTCTAAAAAAGTCTTACCTGCTTTGCTGCTAGTTGCTCAATAAGGCTGTGAAGCTGTTTATCCAAAATCCTCTCTCTCTGAGCTACACAAAAATTTCCTTCAGTGAAATATAGTAAACAACATATGCTTAGTGAGCATGTAAAATTTGATATAGTGATTTTTCGGTATTTTATTTTGCAAAACAGAGGAAAGTCATATGATGAAGTTTCCATATAATAATAATTTATGACACAGGAAAAACCAACTATTAACTTTATGAATGGCAAAGATGTAATGAAGCATAAAAGGAATCTGCAAAACATGCCTGTCCCGGGGGGGGGGGGGGGGGGGGGATGGAGTGCCCACTGCCCAGGAAACATGCTGTTGACCCAAACAACATAATGGAAATACCAGTTCTTGACGACATTGAGAAAGATGCAAATAGGAAATGGGAAGCCCACTTCCTTGGAAACATGCCATTTAAGCATGCAACATAACGCTTCCTAGGACAGGTTGCAATGGATCCAACATAGAATGCAAAATAATGCTTCATCCATAGTCCTGTTATCCGATCAGACATTGTGCAAGAGTTTGATCCAATCATCTGATGAGGACCAAATCCATTAATCCATTAAATACCGTTAAACAAACAAATCAAGTTTGGATTTGTATTGATATGCTCCAATAATATTCTGATCAAACACACATATATACAGAGTCAGACACACACACAGAAAATGCATTAAGTAATCAAATATTATGTTTTGAGAAAAATATGCATCCAATCATGATTTTATACAATGATATCCTTATATAGGGCCATAGGCCAACTTTAATTAATAACTATAATATTATATTGAATAATTTTCTTTAATAGTACTTCTAAATTATTGAAAGAATGCAACCATGTATTTTTTCCACTGACATATATTATTCAAATTGCAAAATTCTTTCTTTGGGAAAAAAAATAGCAGCCTATACATTTCTAATTCTACAAGCCAAAAATTGTTTTTGTAAAATATTCCTCCACTTATAAACTGATTACACAACAAAAAAAAAATCAGATATCCCCTAACTATTAATATCTTAGAACTTTAGAGTATTTTTAACATCCAAAAAGGGGTTAAATTAAAACGCAAATTAGTACGTGCAAAGCATGCAAAGTTTAATTCGTATTTTGGGGGAATATCTAAAAATTTTCTTAAGGATGCTTCACGAGATGATTTTACTAATCTCATTTTTTCTGATTAAATTCTTTCATTATTATTTCTTATAAAAAAAAAAAATCCTTCAGACTCCTAATACCCTCCATGCATAGTAATAATTTTGCTCACAAATGTTTCTTTGCCTTTTGTGCTTCTTCATGTTATACAAAAGCTTATTGAATATTTTAAAAATTTATTAAGATCCCTAAATTATAAATCAGTGTAAATAAAATTTCACTAATGTTATTTAACTAATATGAGGGCAGTCCTTGACCCAACAGCATGTTTGTCACATTCAAACCTAAAGGTCAAAGGAAACAGTCTCACCAAGAATGGAGGTAAGACTTCGTACACCTTGTTCTCCCCAAAACCCTGATGGTGTGGGAGCCTTGTGCACTGCTTGTTAAATTGTTTTCATTAATTAACTAACAACTTTTTATACTTTGCAAGACTTAAGATTAAAATATTGACAAGTATAATTTAAGTTATTATTTTTAATTCAAACCCTAGTGGGAAAAATAATTTTCATGCAAAGATTATCTATGGTAGAATATTTTTTTTTTTTGTGTAATTTATTATCATTATGTAATCTGTCCATAAGTGGGCATAACTATTTTCTTTTCAAACATTAAAGTTTGGCATTGGAAGAATCTGCACCTTCCTCAAAGACACTCTGCATTATTTTTTCTTAAAGAAATAGCATACACACACAAGCACACATGTACACCCGAATGCACGTTAGTGTGTTTGTATAACTGATTACATAAATATTTGGATAGATGACCCAGTGTCAATGAGGGTTTGTCCACTACCAGAATACGAAAGAAACCTTAAAAACTAAAACAAGGTAAAGTAATATCTCGCCCCTTATTCTCTCCACTACAGTTCTCTGCAGCATGGTGGTTCAGCCATCTTTGTTTTCTCTCATTCTTCTAAAGCAACCACTTTCAAAACCATCACAGGAGCATCAGCACCTCCAAATTCCAGGGAAAAATTGAAAATTTTCTTGTTAATTTAAATTACTATTCAAGAAAAAATTGTTGATCTATGGACCATCTTGATCACTGTTGACAAATGCCGATGTACCCCGTTAGGGATTAGAAGATCGGGAGCATGTACTCCCAACCTTTTCCATTGAAGGATGGTCACATTGAGAAGATGGAGTGGAATGGGCTGGGTTGTGTGAAGAATGGGGACTGTGAATCCAACGGAAATGGTGTGGACTTGGAATTGGCTGGGCCAGGTATTCTTAATGTTACACTAGATCTGGGCAGCTTTTGGGTAGTCTTATATCAGATAAAACATATAAAAATGGGCCTCCAACTCAGGCTTACAAATCTAACCCCCAGCAGGTCCATTTATATATCAGGCTCAGCAAGTTGAACCTGGTAGCAATCAAGACCAAATCTCAGGTTATTTTTTCAATGGGCAGCATACGATTTCCTCCTCCGAAGCAGATCCATCTTCTGGTTTACAGCTGGAGAAAGGGCAGGCGGCTACCTCCTCTTTACTGGGGAGAGATTTCAGTCCAGCTAAGTTTGAAGGACGTGAGTCAATTAACTAGGTGGTTGATGTGGATGCACCTTCAGTGGGAGCAGAAACGCATGCAGAGGAGAGAACTGCAAATGAGTCTCCAATGCTGGTTGTTGATAAGGGGGCTAATACAAAGGACCTGAAAACTGGTGTTATCAAGACTCAAGGGAAAAATGATAAGTCTTTGGGGCGGTGATCTTTTGGTATAGGAACCAAATTTGATAGGTTTAGGGGCCAAAAGGATTATGCTTGTTGGAAGGCAGTTTAGGTGGGTGTGAAAACGAGGAAAATATTTGTTGAAAAGTGAGGTTATCCTAGTGGAATAGCGCCAAAGTTTTAATGAGAGATAAAACGGAAGTTATGTATTGTGGATGATCCAAATGTTCAGAAGGGTGCAACTAGCGAGAGGGGCAGCAAATGTATGGAGAGAAGAAGAAATTGGTGGATCTCTAGGATAATGATAGTTAAGTCCTTAGTGAGTTTCATTGTCATGGGGGGGTGGGGGGGTTGCTTTTGGATGAAATTCGAGAGCAATGGATATGGTTCTGATTCTTGTAATTTACCCTGTGACTTATTGTGTGTGCCTCCATCTCTAATGGAAGGATTGGAGAGGATCCCTATTTTTGAGGATGATGGAATGGATAATAAGCAACAGTGTCAGGATGGAATTCTGCCTGCCCCTGTGCAAGAGGTTTTTAGGAAAGATTCAGAAGCACAGAAATTGATGGATAAGATGGGTTTAAGACTGTCTGATTTTGAAAGTGCTACAAGAAGCATGAAGGGCGAAAGGGAACTAATTAATTTGAAGTGCTTGGTAAACTAAAGTGGAAGGGTTTAAAGAGCGGTTTTCTTGGATAATTCTCATTAGTTTTGTATTCATTCTTTTCCAAAAAAATTTATTCCTATTTTGATTTTGATTTTTTAATTATTAGAGGACTTCCTGTCTTCGTCTAGGTTGTAATTTCCCCTTTCTCTATCTAATATACCTTCTTTTATAATAATAATAATAATAATAATAATAATATAGAAGAAGAAGAGAACAACAACAACAACCAAATAGGCAGTAGCATAACTCATATCTCCAACTTTTCTTGCTAGTTAGAATAATTCTTAGCCATCCATCAATATAATAATGTTTGAAGGTAAATCTAGTAGTATGCTTTCAATTGACTAGAACTCATGGTCATATATTTCCACAAAATTGTCATAGTTTCTGTCAAATTTCTGATTTCAACTACCCTTAAAATTGAAATAGCAGGTGATTTCCATCTTACAACTTTTCCTCTGAAACTTCCACAAATCATCTGAAAAATTTCAAAATCATGAAATTTCAAAGAAATGTTGGAATTCGTTGAAATTGACTACAAACAAAATTTCTTTGAAATTGAAAAACATTTTTTGTATATGGTTCTGATAAATGATGGAAATTTTGAGGGTCTGATAATTTTCATAACAAGTTTTTTTTTTTTTGCAAAAAAAATGGAAAATTTTCATTAAATAAATCTGTTGATTTAGATAAATTTTTAAGTGCTAAAGAAGTTTAAACAAAAATTTGATAATTTTGGCAAATCTTCAACCATATTTTTAGCAATATCAAACAGAAAATGGCCCTTTTTAAAATTTGTTCTACCCCACGCTACCGCGCCCCCCCCCCCCCCCCTTTTCCCCATTTAACACCTTAATGATATCAAGTTATAACTTCATCATCTACTCGATAATTTGGGCATGCAATTAGTTTCAATCTTGGTTAAAAAAAAATTTAACAGACAACTTATATTGTAAATTATTTGTAATTCTAATTCTAAATTTATGGGTTCATTAAATGATTTGATAATCTTGATCTCACCAACAAAATTGTGCCATAATAATAAACAAATAGATCTAAAACTATAAAATACATTTGCTAGATTACTCCTTTTTTTTTTTTCTAACAAATAAATATATTAATAGAGAAAAAAAAAAAACCTAAAGCCAGAAACAACCAAAAAAAAAATCAACAGGAAAAAATAAAAAAGGTTAATTAAGAAAACCCTTTTTAAATCCTTTCCATCAATTAATTGGACACTGCAAGTTTGCTAGCTCCATTTGTCCCTTTTTCACCATTCTCTTCCCATCATCCAATCAAATTTCTTGTGCTCCAGGAAGTGCATTTTTTTTTTTTATAGAAAAAGATATTTATTAGATAGAATAAGAATGTACAATCAGGAGAAGTGACATCTCCTTCACAAAGTCTGGGAAACCTCAGGGAAAAAAAATTAAAAAAACAAAAAATTGTAGAAATCAGCAAGCCCTAAGACGTCAACAGAAAATGCCAATCCTGCTGAGTATCTGAGAAGCATATCCCCTTGAAATAACCATTACCCACACACCACAGAGAATCCAGAAAATGAATCTTCTCCCACACCAAAAAAAAAAAAATGCTAATTTCTTCCACACCAGGAACTGATAGTTACAAACCCATCTTACCCAATAACTGAGCTCTACATCCTTCTCATTAATCTCATCAACAGGAGAGACAGGTAGGCAAAATACCATCCCCAACCTGCTCATTTTCCCAGTGCTTATTCACCATGCTATTATCCTCAAAAATTCGAATACCCTCTACAAACCATCAAGCAGAGTAACTGACACATGAGAAGATTACCAGCAGCATCTGAAGAATCTGATACATAACCGAATTGTTCCCAAAACTCATCCAATATTATTCCACCATCACATGCAAAATTACTATTGAATTCACTCATTATCAGGCATAGCACCACAATCTTTAGTTTCCTTTCTTTACCTCCCTACTGCCCTTCATTATTGTACTCTGCTTGGAATCATTCAAACCTTCCTCAATACAATAACTACCATCTATATTTCTTTTTTAAAACTTTGCTCACCTCATAAATCTTCTTTTTTAATTGAAAACAGAGGACAGGAATGACAGCTTCAAGCCTCTTGAACTTTGTGTGTAATGCTGAAGTTATAGATTAACTAGAACTCTAGAACAATTATGTTCAAACTATTTTATATAAATAAGTGGTGTTTGCATATGATTTAGTTGATTTATGAATTAAATTTTATATGGACTGAATATCTTCAAGATCTTATAGTTTCTAGATATTGAATTAATTTTAATCAGAATTAAATTTTAAATCTTTCGTGGACTATTTCGATATAGAAAGTTTGACGACCATAACTTTCAATTCCTTTTTGATTCATAAGATTTGAACCCTATATATCCCACCTTAACCTTTTAGCACCTAAGCCAAGCCTCATGGGTGACCATGGTGTTCAATTCTTACCAAAGAGTGATGTTTGAGTGCTATAAAAAAACTTAAAATGACTATTTTCAAATGGTCCTTTCCTGAAATGTGGTGTCATTTTGGGTGAAATTATCAAAACTATCCATAACAGGTCAATTTGGCAATAAATCTAAATTACCTGAAAAGAAATCCTAATGTCCTGGGTTGATGGCATTTTTTCCTGAAAATAGAAGATGTAAGACTCTTATTTCACATTCCCTTTCATCCAAAATCCTAACTTTGTTATATTTAGATTAATGTGAACCTGTGAATTCTTAAAATAAAAAAATAAATGAGATATTCCCAATTTTTAGCCTCTGTACCCTATCGGGCCTAACTCAGTTGGGCCATTGTAGACATGACACCCCCCCCCCCCCCGGCCCGGGAGGGGGGGGGGGTGGAGGTGGGGATTTGGTGTGTCGTGGGAGCACACACAGCCCCAAATATTTAAATTAATACAAATAGAGAAACAACTTGCTCCCTTCATTTCAGGAAATTATGGCTACTATTTACAGAAAGAATGAACCATCCTAATATCAAAATGACCCATAAGATAGACAATGCAAGCTTATACAGAGAATCAATTTCAAATGACAGGGTAGATTTTCTCTCTATCCTTTCCCATCCCTTCTGAGTAATCAATTTATACAGGCAAAGAAAAACAACTGGAGCTGTACGCAAGTCTCCAGGAAACTGCTGCCTCAGTCTTTGTCTTCCTTTTTTCTTCTTTTCTTCTCTTCTTCTCTTGTTTTCTTCTCTCATCCATCTCTAAGTTTACAACATGGTATCAGATCATTAATCAGTTCTAAATCTGATTTATCACAGATGTTTCTTTATATACTCTGTTTTCCGTTTTTTCTCTTATCTTCCCCTATTTAATTCTCAAATCTGATTTTATGGCTGGTTTGAGAGTCACTTAAGGACCCTTTTTCATTGTGGTTTGTCTGTGCAGCGTCCTTGATAGGATGCTGTCTGTTTGTGGTGGTTTGCTGAAGTGAAGCATACTGCATGTGCTGTTCTGCTGTTCTGGCTCGTATTGGCATGATGAAGCTGTTTTAATTTTAGGTGTTCATGATTGCCTGTTTGCTCCCAATATTGTTTCAGTTGATGGTGGTTTCAATCGGTGTTCACTTTGCACTTTCTTCTAGTTGCTGCCAGCAGCAATTCCTGTAGCTGCTGTGCTAACATATAGTTTATTAAGTGCCCATTGTGCTTGTATGTGGTGCCTGGTTCTCCATTGTTGCTGCATGATTCATTCATGATACAGGTGTGTGCTGATTGTAGTGTATAGAGGTTGGTTTTGATGGCCTCTACAGATAAAACTTCGGCTGATACTCTCAACGTACAGATCACAGCCATCAAATTGGTTGGATCCTCTGACTACCGATTGTGGTCTCAGGCGGTGTGCATGCATTTTATCGCAAAAGGGAAGTCCAAGTATTTGTTGCATTCTCCTCCATCTCTAGACTCCAAAGATAATGAAGATTGGATGAAAGAGAATGATATATTGCTTGTGTGGTTGTGGAATAGAATGGAACCACGAATTGCTGCGAACTTGATGTTTAATAGAACAGCCAAGGCTGCATGGGATGTTATCTTCATGAAAGCTTCTCTCAAGATAAAAATCAAACTCATATTTTTTACTAGTATGAGAATTTTTTCATATGTGACCAAGAAGATAGGTCCATTAGTGAGTATTATAGCACTTTGAAGGGTATCTGGGTGGAACTAAACATCAATCAACCAGTTAGTTCTGATATTGAGATGATTAAGAGGCAAAGGGCAGAACTTTTGGCTGCCAAGTTTTTGTCAAGGTTGAATCTTGAGCTTCAACCCATTGATCCAATTCTAGCCAATGAATCCATACCATCAATGAATTAAGCATACACTAGAATCCAATGGATTACTAAAGATGCCTCTCAATTTTCTCCTCAAGCTTCTTCTCGTGTGACAGTTCAGCAATGTTTAGCAATACCTCCAACCATAATAAGGGAAATGTAGGAGGATCAAGATGAGCTTTGGAAGGCAAAGGTAGTGTATCTAGGCAAGGAGCCCGTTGTGGCAATTCTCACATTTGCACACATTGCAGCAAGCAAAATCATTTTATTGATTGTTCTTGGGATCTCCACAAAAATCAACTTGAGCCAATAAGTCTGTTGTTGAGGGTGACTCCATCATTGAAAGTTCAAGTGCACCTAGCCACTTCACTAAGAAGTTGAGTACATCACCTGCTGTGTCTCGACAAGAGAATAACAATCTTGTCTGCATGGTTCAACAATTCCAAACTCATTCTTCTACATCTAATGCTACCGTGGCCCATTCAACTACAAGGGCTTCTTGCCTCTTCATCCTCTTCACCTTGGGTTATTGATTTTGGTGCCTCCTCCCATATGACAAGTAGTCCTTATTTATTCCAGTCCTTGAAACCCACTACTTTACACTCTTTAAGGTTACTCTTGCTGATGTTTCAGTGACTCTGGTTTCTGGTTGTAGCAATATTCTCTCCTTTCCTACTATGCCTCTTTCTTTTATCTTGTATTTGCCTAAACTTCCTGTGAACCTATTATCAATTAGTCAACTAACAAAATCTCATGATTGTTTTATGACCTTATTTCCTTCTCATTGTGTTATTTAGGATCTGCAGACATTGAAGATGATTGGTGGAGGGCTTGAGAAGGACGTCTTGTAATATTTTAATGGTGGTGGTGGTCAATCCAGTTCTTGTCATATCGCTTCTTTAATTTCTACTCATGGTGTTTCTCTTGATTAGTGGCATGCTCATTTGGGTCATCCATCCCTTCAAAAACTACAAGTTTTTCCCATGTTCAAGTTTGTTTCTCATTTAGAGCATATTGCACATCAGTTGGGAAAGTATGTTAGTACATTTTTTTTGTCTAATATTGAGTCTTGTAGTAAATCATTGTTTTCTCTTATTCGTTTAAATATTTGGGGTCCATGTAGATCAAGAATTTCATTGGTCATCAATATTTTTGTGTCGTTTGCAGATGATTTTTCGCGTATGACCTAGATTTTTTTGTTAAAAGATAAGTCTCAACTTTTGAATGTATTTACTCAATTCTACCAAAAAATAAAAACTCAGTTTGGCATCCTTGTTCAACCTTTTCGATCCAATAATGCACTTGAATTTGTTCAAAATGAGCTTCAATCGTTTTGATTGGCCAAAGGGATTATTCATCAAGCATCATGTATACATACCCCTTGGAAAAATGGAGTGCCTAAAAGAAAAAAAAATAGACATTTGCTCAACATAGCATGGTCTCTCCTCCTTCATATGCATGTTCCTAAAACTTTTTGGATTGATGCTCTTCTTATAGCTTGTTTTTTGCTCAGTACGATGCCCTCCAATGTTCTAAAGGGACAAATACCCTTCTCTGCCGTGTATCCTAAATCATCAATGTCCTTTGTTGTGTGTCTTCAGTTGCACATGTTTCTTTCAAGTTCTACATATTGGACAAGACAGGTTCTCTCCACATGTTATTAAATGTGTCTTGTCAAGTAATTAAGAACTTGGAAAGGTTATAGATGTTATGATCCCCACAGTAGCAAGAAATATGTTAGCGCAAATGTAATCCTTTTTGAAGGGATGTCATATTTCTCTAATGCAGAGTCCTCCTTGGATGAATCTATTTTGAGTCCATTACTGATTTTTTTCCCCTCCATGTGCTGATCCTCTAGTTCCTTCCATTATGCCTCTCCAAAAATCTTCTAACCCTTTTCCAAATCCATTAGATACAGAAAAAGATAAACAATTGAGGGTTTATGAATGAAGAAAAGCAGGCATAGACAACACAATCATCGTGCACCCACCTCTTTCGCCCATCACTATTTCGACTTCAAGTTCTGGAGTTCCATCCTAGTGTGACTTGGATTTGCCTATTGCTCACTAGAATGGTACTCAAACATGTACATAGTCCTTAGTTACTCATCCTATTGCTCATTATGTTTCAATTCTTAACCTTCCTAGTCCTACGTATTATTTTTCCTTGTCTATTTACCTTGTTTTTATTCCTTCCTCACATGTTGAAGCGCTTGCCAACCTTGGGTGGACACACGCAATGGATGTAGAAATGGATGTTTTTGACCACTCAAGGGACATGGGACTTGGTGGCTCTGCCTCCTTATAAGGAGTTGGTTAGGTGGCGTTGGGTCTACATTGTTAAACGTCTTTCTGACGGCTCTATTGGAGCTCGATTGGTTGCCAAAGGGTACACCCAAACATATGGTATTGATTATTTTAAGACCTTCTCTCCTGTAGGCCGACTAAATTCCATTTGTACGTTGATCTTGTTGGCAGTTAATTTTGATTGGTCCTTATACTAGTTGGATGTGAAGAATGCCTCTTTCTTTTTCTTTTTCTTTTTTTAATGGAGATTTGTAGGAAGAGGTATACATGGAGCAACCTACTTAGCATGTTGCTCAGGTGGAGGATGGTAAAGTATGTAGATTGCATAAGGCCATTTATGGTCTTAAGTAGTCTCCTCAAGCCTGGTTTAACAAATTTAGTGTGGTATCTCCACATTTGACTTCATCCAGTGCTATTTTGATCATTCAGTCTTTCTCTGCAAAACATAGGCAAGTGTGGAACTTCTAGTTGTTTATGTTGATGATATCATCACATTGACAGTGACCAGAGCAAAATTGCAGATGTTAAGCAGTGGTTTCAAGCTAGATACTGTACATTTGTGGGAGGTAATCCTGTTATTTGGCATAGTAAGAAACAAACCAAGATCTAGTGCTAAAGTAGAATACTGAGCTATGGCTCATACTGCAAGTGAGCTTATGTGGCCAAGATCTCTTACGTCCGAGATGCAGTTTTCCTTAACGAAGCCAATAAAATATGTTTTGTGATAATCCCACTACCATTCATATTGCTCACAATCCAGTATTCCATGATAGGACGAAGCACATTGAAGTTGATTGTCATTTTGTGAGGGATTTTGTATTGAAGAAGGTCATGAGGACTCGTTTTGTGAAATCTGCAGATCAGTTAGCCGATGTTTTCACAAAGCCTTTATTTAACAATGTGGGGTTGCGTAATATTTATACACCTCCAGCTTGAGAGGGGGTGTTAGAAGAGAATATGTTATTTCAGAAATTAGGTTGTGTGAGTGGGGGGGGGGGGGGGTGTAATTTTTGTCCTTAAGACTTTTATTGTTATCAATATATAAGAGAGCAGACCTGGAGCTGCACATAAGTCTCCAGGAAACTGCCGCCTCAGGCTTTCTCGTTCTTTCTTCTTCTTTTCCACTTCTTCTCTTCTTTTCTTCTCTCCATCTCTAACTTTCAACAATACACAATCTGAAGCTTAAATAAAATCAATCCTAAATGACCATTTACAGGCACCAATCAGCCATGCAAAACCAAAACAACTCTGGAGAGGGTAAGGGTGACCAGGAAAGATGCAGAAGGTTGTTTGCTATAACCATAAAGCATGATTAAGAAAATGGATGTTGCCATCCTCAGCGCGGAAAAGGTTACTAGATTCACATATCTTTCCAAAATTAGATATCCCAGACTGCACATTGACTGGAGTCCAGGTAACTCATTTGAGAGATGAAATATTATAGCATTTTTTACTTGTTCCACTTCCAACTATCAATTAATAAAAATTATTTCAACTCTATCTGAAAATATAGATTATGCTTGATGGAAGAGAATATAATAAAAGAAATTAATCGCAAAACAAAGTAGAAAGCTTATTTTATTGTCTATCAACATTAAATTGAAATTTTAAAAGGCTATAATCACCTATAATTTCAGATAGATTGTCAATGTAAGATACCTGGGGAAGGTTGTTTCAAGGCATTATCTTGAACCTGTGCCCATTTCTCCTCTAAATCTTGGACCATTGCTTCCATTGAAGCCTGAAGACATTGAGTCATATTTCAGTAAAATTAAAATTAAAGAGGAAAGCAAAAAAAAAAAAAATGAAAGATAGAAAGAATGAGAAAATATTTTTTTTGAACAAAGATGCAGTGAACCAGTTCTTTCTTCTTGCTAGCCAAAATCTCTAATATGTCCAGTTCCAAAGGTTCTGTATCTGTGTGAAGTTCAGCAGATGTTTCAGATTCAGCCATCAAATCACTAGATGCTCCCAATCGTTTTGTGTCCCTTGCAGCTTGTGCACTTTCCAGCTCAGCCCTCAAGTTTTTCTCAGTCATGTCCACTTCCTTCAAGGCACCAAAAACTCACAGCAATGATTATCAGTGTCAATTACAGGCAACAACATTCACGTGTATGAATTCATTTTAACGATAATGTATAAAAATATGCATTAGTATGTATGTGTGTGTGTGTGTACTTAATATATGTATATATGTGAAGTAATGTATATGTATGAAATATAATATATGCATATGTGTGCATTTAAGTATGTAAATTAGTATATAAGCATTAATGTATGTATATAAGTGTGTATCTAAGTATTTGTATAAATATGTGTGTAAATGTGTACATATTAGTGTTTAAGTATTTATCTACAATATTTACAACAAAAACAACAACAAGCCTTAAGTCCCACTAGGTGGGGTTGGCTACATGAATCCTTTTCCGCCAATTCATTCAATCAAGATCATTTTCCTCTATTAGATTAAGGGCTATTAAATCCTTCCTCACTATACCTCATTTCAAGTTATTTTAGGCCCACCTCTCAGACACATTAACTAACTCACTTCTCCTTATAGGTGCTCTACTAGGTCTGCGTTTTAAATGCCCAAATCATCTAAGCCGCCCCTCCCTTATCTTGGTTTCAACTGGTGCTATGCCTAAATTATTACGTATATGTTCATTTCTTACTTTATTTTTTAATGTTAAACCACTCATCCACCATAACATTCGCATCTCAGCAGCTTTTATTTTTTGTACATATTGTTTCTTAGTTGCCCAACATTCTGGACCATAAAGAATAGCTGACCTTATAGCCATCTTATAAACTTCCCTTTTAATTTTAAGGGTATTCTACAATCACACAATACACTGGATGCACTCTGCCATTTTACCCAGCCTGTTTTAATTCTATGTACTACATCTTCTTCAATATCCCCTTCAGCTTGCATAATATATCCAAGATATCTAAATCTATTAGTGCTATTAATCTTTTGATTATCAAGTTTAATCTTCTCTCTATTGCTACTCCTTACACTACTGAAATTACATTTCATATATTTATCTACAATATTTCATGCAAGTAAATAAAATGTCTGCAATAGATAATGCTAGTTATGTTTATTCACAACCAAGCTTCAAGGTCAATCAAGCATCCTTGTGCATTTTAGAATCCAGCTGTTACTTATAAAGCAAAATTTTTGGGCCATCTCATCAAACTTGGTTATTCAAACCATTGATAGACTTAAACTTCAGCCCCAAAGGCTCTCATCAATTTTACAATACCAAGTGGCCCACTCTAAGAAACCAAACAATTGAACAAAAAAAAGTGCAACGGCAGAAAAGACATTAAAGATGATTTATATTCATAGATATTTGGTAGTTTGGCTTCCATTACATTACCATTATTTCAAAGAATGAAAGAAGATGGGAATGAAATAATTGTTGTATAGGGCATGGTAGTTTAGACAAAAAAGGGGGGGGGGGGGGAGAATTCTAAGGAAAACAACCAAGCAAAGTTGGTTTTATTTATTTGATAGAAAAAGAATATCATTAACAGAAAAGAGATAGAATTACAAAAAGTAGAGCGTAAGAAATCCGCTTAAAGATACCAAATAAATAGTTACAATAAACTCTCACCCCACTACTCCCCCCCCCCCCCCCCCCAAAAAAAAAAAAATTCCCATTGGAGATGAGTCAACAACATTCCCTGAAAGAAATGAGTGATGCATGAGATTGTCAACCTTGAGTAACTATAGGCCAATTACTTCGATATCCACAATGGATGCCAATCACTTTTTGCAACAAATTATTATCCTTGATTGAGGGTGGATCCAGGAAATCCCTCCCTAGAGGTGGAAGAAAGAGATGTATTTTTGGGGGGGGGGGGGTGGGTGGGAAGGGAATATAGAGGAGATAATTACAATTAAACCAAAACATCACTAGCTTCAAAAAGCCTCTTTTGATTTCCCTACAAACTTAAGCATCGAAAGGTTTTTTTGAAGCTAGCTTCAATCGCCCTATGTGTTCATCTTTATAGACCCCATACAGAGGCGTATACCCAATCCATGAGGCTGCAGTCTTGACCATTGACATATGTTGCAAAATAGTTGGCCAGCCCCTAAGGCCAATTTTCAAATCAATAGTTTGGCTCCGTTTGTGGAAACCCATAACAACAAAGCCATATCACACCCCTGTGAGGGATAAGAAGGGAAAACAAATCTAGAGGATAGTCGAGAGCATGTTTCCATGTTCTCCTACCCTAACAGCCCTTCTCAACAAGGGGATTGAGGGCCTGCGGCATGTTGTTTTCATTTAGCAACATTTACTGATTGTATTAACTAGCTGACTCATCAAGCAAGTCTTGTAAAATTTGAAACTGTTCGATGAGTAACTAACAAAGCGGGCCCTTCAATCAAGTTAGTTCAACATCAATTATGAGCCTTGCCCTACCATAAAAGCCCGGGTAGTCACTGATTTTGTTGATGAATGAGCCACCCTAGATACTAAAGAAAGGGGAACCCATCATCTTTAGAGGCTCTTTGTAGATAGGGCTTCAATGGCCAGCTTTGGGGCAAGCACGACTCATTGCTCCAAATAAGGGTATTATGAAGCTACCACTGCAGTTTCGAAGAATAAACAAAGAACAAGGTCCTCACCTTTTGGCTTGGCTCGAATGAGGGAGTCAATGATGTAGAGGTGTACAATGATTCCCAACTAGTGCAAACCAACTCCTAGGAGGCTTCAAGGCAAAGGAGACCTTGACGTAGTAATACCTAGCAGCTGCCCTAAAGGAAAAAACCCAATTCCAATTATCTTGAATAAGAAACGTTCCCAAGGAGCCAAGGCAGATGCCCTCTCCAAACTAGCAATCATGGCGACATCCAAAGTCAAAAAGATGGTGGCAATAAAAAGTTGATTGTAGAAAACTATGGAGGACATGGATGCACCAAAAGCTAAGTTCAATGGACCAAATAGTCAATTATCTTGGCTGGGGGGAAGGGAAGGGAGGGGAGTTGTATCATTTGACAAGGTGGAAGCAAGGAAGATTGCTCGCAAGACACCTCGATATACCCTCTAGAGGGAAAATCTGCACCGAACATCATACAACCTTCCTTATTTTGCATTGTTTGACCCTTTAGGAGGCAAAGTATGTCCAAAAATAGGTCCATAGAAGATTTGCAGTTATCAACTTGGCAAAAAAAGGACTTTGGCCCACAAGATCCTTTCCCAGAGGCACTATTGACACAAATTGTAGAGGGTCAAAGAATATATCCACAAAACAAGCCACTATAGGTCCAAGCCACTCATCTAACCCAAATGGAACCCTACGGCCCTTTGCCTAATGTGGAGTTGACTTGCTCAAGCCATTCAAAAAGTCCTAGGCAGAGAAACATCTTGATTGTCACTATAGATTGCTCCACTAAGTGGATCGTGGCAAAGGCCTTAGCCCATATCTTAGAAAAGGCATGTGAATCCTTGATATGGAAGACAATGGTATCTGAAGTTTCAGGATACCACACATAATACTGAAAAATAATGGAAAACAGTTCAAAAGCACTAGTGTCAAGGAATTTTGTGCCAATCTAAGAACATGTACATGGTACACCTCAATGAGTTATCTCAGTCCAATGGCCAAGCCAAGGTGATCAATTGAACCATTCTCCACGCACTGATAACCAAGATAAAAAAAAGGCATCAAGAAATTGGGTAAATGAGCTCTCAACAATAATATGTTCATATACGACCACCACCTAAGCAGTATGAGAACCTAGTCTTTCCTTTAGCACTAAAGCAACGGTCGCGATAGAGAAATTACTATCCCAGCAAGTCTAGTCATACAATCTAGGCAACAACAAGGACTTAAGACCAAATCTAGATCCCTAGAAAGAAGCCAAGGAAGATAACCTCAATCCAAACCACAACATATCAACAGAAAGCAGCTCAATATCACAACAAAAGAGTCCAAGATTGATTGTCTTGGAAAGCAGATATTTTGCTCAAAAGGTCTCAAGCAACTCGTGCTAAAGTGGAAGACATAAAGCTTTAGGCTAATTGGGAAGGGGCTTACATGAATGCTGAGGACATAGAACTAACACTTCCAATGAACTTGAAGGAATAAAAGAACAACAAATGAAGATTGTTAAAATGGTAGGCAAAGGTGAAGACCTAACTATGACGTATATATACGATTGCCAAAAGTTCACTCTTAGTTGGAACAATTTTTTAGCTCTTGATCATATTTAATATTTCCATCCTCCAAAGGGCCATGAGCCCGATATTGGGAGTAAGATTACTAAAGTACTAACAAAAGCCCTAGTCCACAAGGAGCTAAGATCCATCCATTGTAGCAACATCCTTAACATTAGTCTACATGACACTTGCATCTTCAAAGTCCTCTACTGCCTTAGGAGTAGTAGAGTGAGCTTTGGCCTCAACCTTGACTTCTAGAGGAGGTGCCTCATCATCATCCAATAGCTCCACTGTCATAGTGCCCATGCCTTCCAAGAAGCTTAGGGAGGTAATTCTCGAGCATAGAGCCTAAATGACTACCTTCTAGCACAGCTCAAAATCATCAACCCACGCAATCCCACACTCATCATTTAGCTCATTCTAGAAAGCCTTGGAGTCCTTGAATCCATTTGTTTCAGCCTCCTTCGCATTTGATAAAACCTACTCTGCGTTTGCTAGGGCAACCTTTACCTTGGAGACTTCCTCCTTAACATGGACCATAGCAACATCCTTAACATCAATCTACATGACACTTGCATCTTCAAAGTCTCTACTGCCTTGGGAGGAGTAGAGTGAGCTTTGGCCTCGCCCTTGAATTCTAGAGGAGGTGCCTCATTGTCATCCAATAGCTCCACGGTCATAGTGCCCATGCCTTTCAAGAAGCTTAAAGAGATAATTCTCGAGCATAGAGCTTAAATGACTACCTTCTAGCACAGCTCAAAGTCATCAAGCCACGCAATCCCACACTCGTCATTTAGCTCATTCTAGAAAGCCTTGGAGTCATTGAATCCCTTCGTTTCAGCCTCATTCGCATTTGATAAAACCTACTCTGCATTTTCCAGGGCAACCTTTACCTTGGAGACTTCCTCCTTATGGAAGGCATGGACCATAGGAACATCCTTAACATCAATCTACATGACACTAGCATCTTCAAAGTCTCTATTGCCATGGGAGGAGTAGAGTATACTTTGGCCTCGCCCTTGACTGCTAGAGGAGGTGCCTCATTGTCATCCAATAGCTCCACAGTCATAGTGCCCATGCCTGTCAAGAAGCTTAAAGAGATAATACTCAAGCATAGAACCTAAATGACTACCTTCTAGCACAGCCCAAAGCCATCAATCCACGCAATCCCACACTCATTGTCCAGCACATCCTAGAAAGCCTTGGAGTCTTTGAATCCCTTTGCTCCAGCCTCCTTCGCATTTAATAAGACCTACTCTATGTTTGCCAAGGCGCCCTTTACCTTGTAGACTTCCTCCTTAAGGAAGACAAGGCATGCTCCTTCTTTAGCTTTCATATGATCTTGCACTTGGAGACTAGGCCTTCTTGGAGATCTTACTAAGTTGATGATTCTCCAACCTAAAATATCTAACAACTGTGGGCATCTCGGCCTTGCACTTCTTGATGAAATACTGAAAATAAGGCAGAGTAGCAAAACTTGGAAGGACGATTGCACTACAGCTAGGCACTCATAGGAGCCATCACAAACAATGCCCTTTGGAGGGAAGGATGTGAGGTTGTCCAAGGTGTAAGTGAATCCCTTCAAAGTAGTAACAAGAGGAGAATGAGATTCAGACCATTCGTTGTGCATCTAAGGTCCAAGTCTCTTTGCAACCTTCTCTCGCTTAGGAGATCAGAACTTGGTCCACACTTAGGCCCTAAGCTCGGGGCATCCCTAGGTAGAGCCCTAGCAACCCTTACGGTTCTCACCTTTGTGGCCAATGCCTTCCTGGCTAAAGCTAAATTTAAAGCCTTCTAGGCAAACTTGTCAAGCCCCTATATGGTTTAAAACAGTCTCCCAAAGGATTGTTTCGTAATTCAGGGTTGTTGTACTTGAGTTTAGTCTTTGACAGTGTGTAGTGGATCGCTCTAGATTTTATCGTCATACTTCATCGGGTAGGATCCTTGTTATTGTGCATGTGGATGATATTGTAATTATAGGTGATGATGATCAACTTATTTCAAGCCTTAAACATTTTCTACAGACTAAGTTTCAAACCATTGATTTGGGACTGTTGAAATACTTCTTAGGTATAGAAGTATCCAAAATTCATACAAGGACCATTTTGTCTCAAAGGAAAGTGTGTTCTTGATTTGTTGGATGAGACTAGGCTGTTAGGATCCAAGTTGTCTGATACACCCAAGGATCCTAGCAGGAAGTTAGTGCTGAAAATGGGTGATTTGTTTCCTAATCCTAGATCATACCAGAGACTTGTTGGAAAGTTGAATTATCTCACATTCACTTGGTCTGACATATCTTTAGCAACAAATATTGAGAGACAATTCCTACATTCTCAAAGGAAGGGCCATTAGGACATAATAATTTGCATCTTGACATATCTCAAAAGTGCACCTAGGAGAGGTCTTTTATATCAAGATCAAGGTCACACTTATATTCAAGGATATACAGATGCATATTGGGTTAAATCACCTTATGACCGAAGATCCACAATGAGGTATTGTATCTTATTTGGTGGTGATTTGGTTTCTTGGAAGAGTAAGAAACAAACTGTGGTAACCAAGTCAAGTGCTGATTTAGAGTATAGAGCTAAAGCTCACACCAAGTATGAACTTGTTTGGTTAAAGAACATGTTGGAAGAATTGGGCTTTCAACATTCTCAGTCTATGGAGTTGATGTGTGATAATCAAGAAACTCTTCATATTGCCTCCAACCCGGTATGAAGCACATTGAAGTTGATTGCCATAAAATTCAAGAGAAACTTGTGTAGAAACTCATAGCCACCACTTATGTGAAGTCCGACATGCAGCTTGCCAATTTGTTTACCAAAGTTTATGGGGGTGCTCGTGTTAAATTTATTTGTAAACTAGGAGCATATGATATCTATGCACCAACTTGAGGGGAAGTGTTAATGGTTATTTTAGTCTTTTGAGTATCATTACGTGTGATAGTGTTATGTAAATTAGTGAGAGTTAGTAAGGGTATTATGGTCATTAGAATTAAAGGGAGAGACCTATCTTTGAGTTAGATATTCATTTAATCAAAAATTTCAACATGAGGGTAAAGCCACATGTCATATACAACGAGCCAATGACTAAGCACACAGATGCTGCAAATGCAATCCCAAGACTTCTACACAGTGGGTGGAAGGCTTCCACCATCATTAACTCTAGGAAACAATAGCCTGACGTAGATGATGCCGACCTCAACAACCCACAACTTGGAGACACTGGTAACTTGCACACTTGGGGTGCAACTAATGAGGGTAAAATATGCAGGGTACATGCAAATGTGCACACTCACACCCTATGCTAGTGTAGGGCCAACACCAAGTAACTGGCGCAGGCCGATTTTTTTGAGTTTTTAAAAATAGGTTCAAAAAAAGCAGGTCATTTTCTAGGAGAACTAAAGAAGGTGCTTTGGTGGGATCCTCATGGACAGAAAAAGATTATAGTCGGTTTGATAATGATCGAGTGACATTGCTACTTTGGCCCGAACTGAGGAATCCCAGCCCATCACGTCCTGTAACAGCCCATTACACCTGATTAAGGGTGGATTTTGAAAATCCTAACATGTAAGGGTAAGGAACGATGTATAAAAAAAGAGAGAACAAAGGAGAATAGACACTAAACCCTTATAACAATAATAACTAAATCGGGCCGTGTTAGAGAGAGAAGCTCTCTTCCCTCTCTAAGAGATGCACGGTACTAGGGCTGGTTCGTCTTCTTGCTTTGGATTTTCCATTGATTTCTTGGTTCTTGGCTGCTGGATTTGCACTTCTAAAGGTGGACAAAGGTTTCTCCCTAACCTCCAGGGGTGTTCGAGTGCTGTCTCAGATTTTTTTCCTGGTTCCCGCCCACCGAAAGATTTGAAAATTGAATTTTAGGGTGTGCTCATGGGTCGCAACGTTGCGAATAGGGCACGGGCACTAGGAAAATCTGAAAAGGAAGATGATTTGAAGAAAGAAGTGGAAGATGCAATGAAGTTCATTGAGATTAAAGGGGGAAAGAAAGGATTGTGGAGTAAAAAGAAGAATCATGAAAAACTTGCTGAGTTTGCTCGACTTATTGGAGAGGTGTTACAAAAAAACTCAAGGAGATTCAAGGGACATGCAGATAAACTTCAGAAACAAATGGGAATAGTTGCGAGCCCTTCCACCAGCAAACAGAATGATATGGTAATGAAGAATGTCCCTATGATGATGAATGAAAAAATACTTGAAGAAATGGGGTTAACTGAGGATAGTTGCTCGCAGATGGAAGGGGTTAACAGTGATAAGGGGGATGGAAAGAGACAGTCGTGGGATGATGACGAGCCCTCTGTATCAGAAACATTGGGTATGAAGGATACGAGTAATGCTATGGATGATATAGAGGGGACTGCTACTATTTGTGACAGGGTTCAGGAGCCAATCTCAAAGAAACAAAATCCTGTTGAGAGTAAACAATCTCAACAGGAAACCCAAGAAGGGAGGACAATTATGAGGAATAACAAAAGGGTTGCCTAGGTTGAGTTGTTTGCAAACAACAGGAACCCTTCAAATTGTGGTGCTATTCCAGCTTTTACAGCAAATGGTGATGGTAGTTGTATACCTGCTTCAGAGTTGATTGATTGAGTGGGGATTTCAAGCAAACACCTGGTGGGCTATTTCACTGGTAAGCATCCAGGTAAGTCTGCTTTTAACTCTCTGGTTAGATCATTGAAAGTGCAAGTAGACTCTATTCAACATGATAAGGAGTGGATAATTTTCAAATTCCAGAGAGAAGAGGACCTCTGTAATGTATTACAGAATGGCCCTTACATGATTTATGGGAGGACCCTGATATTGAAGAAGATGCCCAAGTTCTTCCAATTTGGCTCTGAACAGAGGACCACTCTCCCTGTTTGGGTGCAACTAAAGAACTTGCCACTTGAGTTGTGGACTCCAATGGCTATTGGCAGAATATGCTCAGAGATTGGTAAGCCAATGTGCACTGATAAATTAACTACTAACAAGGACAAGGTTTTGTATGCCAGGGTTCTTGTTGAAGTAGACATTGCAAAGGAGGTGAAGCGCAATGTTAAGGTGTGGCTTCCTGATGATATACCCATAATGCAGGAGGTGTATGAAAGTTTACCCAGGTTCTGTAAAAGATGTAAAGCAATTGGCCATACAGAGAACTTCTGCAATCCTAGGGAGGGAAATGAAAAAACTCCAGGGGTTAAGAACAAAGGCAAAGATCCTGTATTTGAAGTAATCTCAGAGAAGGTTGGTGGAGGCCTTACAGGTAAAGAGGGTCCTGCTGTTGATGCTGCTGAATGCAGTCATCGGGTGGTTCACTCTCAGATTGTTGGAATAAAGTTAGTGGAAGACCAAAAAGGTATAGGTGCTGACAGTGACACTGATAATCCAGTGGATCCACAAGCAGAGGTTGAAACTCATGTGGTGATAACACCAACACAGAATCTGGAGGGAGAACAGATGGTAAACAAAACCAGGGAAATGCTTCTCCTAAGGCCCAAGTTGGAAAACAGACTGAAATTTCTGATGCTTCTGATGTAGTAGATAATGGAAAAGAAGGAGATACTGATAAGAACAAGGGCAAAGAACCCCTTGTGGATATATTGAAACAGAAGTTTAAAGAGAAGGAAAGAGTAGAAGAGTTCGTACCAGTTAAGAAAAAGAAGAAAGGTAAGGGATCTCAATTCAACATTCAGACTTTTGGAAAGGGGTTAAAGCCCCCTTCTAAATCAAAATGAAGATTGCAAGCGGGAATATCAGGGGCTTTAATAAGCCCCTGAAACACAATGGGGTGTTGGACCTCACTAAATCGAAGAAGATTGATGTGCTTAGTATCTTGGAAACCAAGTTGAATAGTAGAAAGTTGGAGGACTTTATGAAGAAGAGATTAGCCAACTGGTGTAATGTCAACAACTTTGATGTTCATGAAGTTGGTAGAATTTTGGTAGTTTGGAATCCTCAAAAAGCTAGAATCCAAGCGTTAGACAAATCACCTCAGGCAATACACTTCTCTGTTATCTGTTTGATTTCTTCTACTTGCTTTCAGGTAAGCTTTGTATATGGACTCCACACTACGGTTGCTAGAAGACCCTTGTGGCAGAGAGTCCCATGGTTGCTGCTGGGGGACTTTAATTGTGTGATGCAGGCTTGTGAGAAAAGGAATGGTAACTCAGTTACAGCTTATGAAACTAAAGATATTTCCGAGTGTTTTTCTGTTAATGAGCTGTCAGATGTGAGATCAACTGGCTGCTACCTCACCTGGTCTTGGTGTAAGTTGGATCGAGCTGCTGTGAATAATGAATGGATTCGAATGGGGCTGGGGGCACATGCTGAATTTCAATTCCCTGGGTTGCTCTCAGACCTTGCCTCATGCATTGTCTCTCTGTTAGAAGAAGATAACCTTGGGAGAAGGCCTTTCAAATTCTTCAATATGTGGACATTGCATGAAGATTTTCAGAAAGTGGTTAAGTCTGCTTGGAAGGTCAGATTTGAGGGATGCAAATTATTCAGGTTGGCCAAGAAGCTACAGGTTGTTAAGGAGCATGCAAATTTTCATGCTCTCTTCACAAGGTAGATTAATTATTATATTGTATTTAATTTTTTTTATATAGGAAATATATGCTACTAGGGATGCAATTTTTTTATTATTATTTATGAATACCACACGTTATGTATTATGGATGTGGACTACGTTTAAGTTTTTCTACGGCTGATTTGGATACTTGATTGAACTTCCTATGTGCCTATTGCATTGATTTGGGAAAATATCCTATGTCATAAAGAAGACTGAAAGCACAGATTGGTGTGGCTTTTTGCTCAATTGACCTTCTAAATTTGTAACTCCATTCCCAAACCCTAATCTTCTCTAGAAAGAAGCCTTTACAATATTGGAGTCAAATTTGTAATTTTTTTTCTTTTTTTCATATTAAAAATAGTAAGATGATTCATGATCAAAGTAGTGGGATTCCTATAATTTGTATCTAGCAATTAGAGGTGTTGGCTCTTTGATTATGGTACCTATCACTAGGCCTCATGTCATTGCAGTGATGGTCTGCCACTGATCTAGAAGATTGTATGCAAAATTATAACTTCCAACATTTGAGTTTACAGTAATAAGAAATATCCTAAAATCACAAAGTGCATTCCAGATAAAGAAAAGTATACTATCTTCAATAAATCCCCAAGGGCATGGAACTTTTATAAGCACAATAGAAGTATTACTTATCACCACATGGCAATTTTTAGAGCAGCATGTACAAATAGATTTAGAAAACTGGCACTGACCTCTAATTTTCTTTGCAGCAAATCAGCTTCCTGCAACTTTTCCTGTATTCTGTTCTCACAGTTTGATATAGCCTTTTCATATTCAGCATTTTCTTCTTGCAGTGTAACTTCTCGTAATTGGGCCTGGCCACAAGGATTAATGCCAATAATTTAATAAATAAAAATGGGAAATGTCGCCAATTAATGAAAATTTGGAGCCTCAAAATCAAACTCATTCTCATATGTTGACAATTTAAGTATATGTAAGAATCCACAATGCCAAAATAATGTAGTATTAAAATAGAACTGATGATTTCACTTAATTTTGCTTCAAGCACAATATTATCATCCCTTTTTTCTAATGCATATCACAAAGAACAAAAAAGAAAAATTAGTAAAAGCAGCAAAAAAAGCATGGGAGCATACCTCAACCAAAATCTCTTCTATCTAACCTGATAATTGTTATAGCAATATCATGAGAAAGAAACAAAAGCATGTTTGCTGTATGAATTGTGTTAAGGTATAATTTCCATACTCCAACACTGTTCAGCTTACTTATAACTTTGTTAGGAAAGGGAAACTGCTATTTATAATCTTATGGGCGTAAGTCATTATTAAACATACATATATACAAACATACATACATACATACATATATATATATATATATAATTGTAGGGTGTGATTTAGAAATTTGTTTATGTGAAGAAAAAAAAACGTAAATGTGTACTTTGCTTGTGTAAAACAAATTCTTTGTATACACAGTTGATCCCAAGCCCAGATAAAGGAGCAAAGTTGCTGACAACCAGTGTAAAACTTTGTCTGATCTTATTATCATGAATTCTTACCAAATTCACCTAGGTCAAGGGAATAAACCAGGTCAGTATAAAAGGGAGAGGATAAATAAGTTAGCACAAAAAACTAAGATTAGATTAGCAACTTGGAATATAGGGACTCTTATGGGAAAAAGTATAAAAATAGTGGAAATAATATTTAGGAGGAAAATTAACTTAATATGCCTTCAAGAGATGAAATGGGTAGGAGAGAAAGCTAGAGAAATTGAAAAATCAGGATTTAAACTTTGGTACACTAGTAAAGAGAAACATAAAAACGGGGTGGGTATTATTGTAGACAAAGGCCTAAAAGATAATATAATAGATATTAAAAGAATAGGGGATAAGATCATTAAAATCAGGATAGCCTTAGGCTTGAAGATAATGAACGTCATAAGTGCATATGCTCCCCAAATAGTGTAAGAAAAGAAGAAGATAAAGCTGCTGCAGAAGGTGTAAAAACAGAGAAAAGGAAAAAGCAAAGCTGCTGCAAAAGGCTCTGAAAATTGTATTAATTTTCTGTATGCATAAACTGTACACAGGCTTGGTTATTTATACAGGGAAAAGGAAAACAGAATGCAACAACCAAAGAATATTCTAACAAGAAGTTAAAACAAATTGAGTAATTACAAAATGATACAAAGACACCTCAGCTGTGGATGAGGCTATGTGTAAATTCCATGAATTAGCATCACATGAGGTGTACCCAGCTGGTGTAGGAGATGGCTGAGTTGCAGCATGGGCATGGGACTGCTCTGATACCACCCCGCAAGATGGAGAGTAGATGTCAGCTACTCCCAACTTGGAAAGATGTAAGTAGAGTAAGTGAGATGGTAAAGACTTAGTAAACATGTCTGCAACCTGCAACCGAGTAGAAACGTGAGCAGTCCGGAGAGTACCAGCTTGAATATTGTCCCGAATAAGATGACAATCCACTTCAATGTGTTTTGTCCGTTCGTGAAACACTGGGTTCGCAGCAATGTGTAAAGCAGCTTGATTGTCACAAAATAACTCAGCTGGTTGAGGGTGAGAGATGGAAAGGTCAGCCAATAAATGTCGGAGCCATGTGAGTTCAGTGGAGATGGAGGCCATGGCCCGGTATTCAACCTCAGCAGAGGATCGGGAAACCACAGTTTGTTTCTTCGACCGCCAGGAGATGAGAGAGTGTCCCATAAACACACAAAAACCAGTGACGGACCTGCGAGAGTCTGGGCAAGAAGCCCAGTCTGAATCAGAATAACCAATGAGCTGAATAGAAGAAGCTGCAGACAAGAGGATGCCTTGGCCAGGTGTTTGCTTGAGGTAGCGAAGCACTTTGTGTGCTGCAGCAAGGTGAGTAGTGGAAGGGCGATCCATAAATTGACTGAGGACTTGAATTGGATAGCTAATGTCAGGTCTGGTGATGGTAAGGTAAAGCAAATGACCAATGAGTTGGCGATAAGGAGTGGGATTGGACAAGGGAAGGCCAGAGGATTTGGATAATTTTTGGTTCTGATCCATTGGAAGTTTAAGGGGTTTGGAAGCAAGATGTCCAGTGTCAGCTAAAATATCCAATGTGTATTTGCGTTGGCAGAGAAAAATTCCTTTGGGGGATCGAGCCACTTCAATGCCTAAGAAATACCGTAGGGGACCAAGATCTTTGATACGGAAATGGTTGTTTAAAAAATTACGGAGAAGGGAAATGGAGGTAAGGGAGCTTCTAGCAACGATTATGTCATCGACATAGACAAGAAGAGCTGTGAAACCAGTAGTAGTTAGACAAGTAAAAAGGCTATAATCAGCCTTGGATTGTTGGAAACCAAAACTTATTAAAGATTGAGAAAATTTTTCATACCATTGTCGGGAGGCCTGTTTAAGGCCATAAAGACTTTTGAGGAGTCGGCAAACCTGGCATGGGTGACCTTTAGTGTATCCCGGGGGCTTCTTCATATATATTTCTTCATGTAAGTCACCATGAATGAAGGCATTGTTAACGTCAAATTGCTGCAAATGCCATCCTTTAATGGCAGCCAGGGCAAGCAGAGTGCGAACTATAACAATTTTGGCAACGGGAGAGAAGGTTTCATGATAGTCCACACCCTCTTGCTGAGTAAAACCTCGAGCAACTAAGCGTGCTTTCTTCCTTTCAAGAGTACCATCAGAGTTGTATTTGCTTTTATATACATATTTACAATCAATTGGAGATTTTCCAAGAGGCAAATCTGTGAGAACCCAGGTGTTGTTGAGTTCTAAGGCTGCGATTTCAGCTTCCATTGTTTTGCACCAGTCATGGTCCTTGGCAGCTTGAGTGAAAGAGTGAGGGTCTTGTTGTGAAGAAATGGAAGAAGAAAATAAAGCAAAAGAAGGTGATAATCGTGCATAAGAAATGGAAGAAGACAGAGGGAAAGAAATACCTGGGTGAGGGGCTGCCATGTCCAATGGTTGGTTGGATGAAATGAAGCTGGCCTGTTGGCAATGAAAGTCATGTAAATAATGAGGAGCTGTTCTGGCACGAGTGGATCTGCGAAGGAGGGGAGGAGAAACTGTGGAAGGTGAAGGTAGATTTGGTGATAATTCAGCAGGGAAGGTGGGAATTGGAGAAATGGGAGAATATATGATCAATGAGGAAGGTGGAGAAGGAATGTCTGATGTGGAGTTGGGAAGAATTTCGGAAGGAGGAGAAGGGTGTAATGAGGTAGATTGTATGGGATAAGGAGAGGGTAAAGATGAAGATGGAGAAAGGGATGCAGGAGTAGTTAGTTGATGGAAGGGAAAAATGCGTTCATGGAAGGTGACATCCCTAGATATGAAAACAGACTTGGTGTTGAGATCAAGTAATTTGTAGCCTTTTATACCAAAAGGGTAACCAAGGAAAACACAATGGCGACCTCTTGGATCAAATTTGTGGCGATTTTGGGAGATGGTGGAAGCAAAACAAAGACACCCGAATACTTTCATGTGGGAGTATGTGGGAAGTTTGTTAAACAAATGCTCAAATGGTGTTTTATGTGAAAGTAATGGACTAGGAATGCGATTAATAATGTAGGCTGCTGTAAGGATGCAATCTGTCCAACACAAGAGAGGGAGGTTGGACTGAATTCTTAAGGCTCGGGCAATGTTTAATAAGTGCTGGTGTTTACGTTCAACCTTTCCATTTTATTGTGGAGTTTCCACACAAGTTCGTTGATGAATAATGCCTCGGTTGTTGAAGAATTCAGTCATTTGATTTTCAAGACCATTATCACTGCGAAGAATTTTAACTTTGGTGTGAAATTGAGTGTCAATCAGATTGCAAAAGGCCTCAATACACTTCCTGGCATCAGATTTGAGTTTAAGCAAATATATCCAAGTACACCGAGAGAAGTCATCAACTATGGTTAAAAAATATTTGGTGCCATCATATGCCATAATGGAATGAGGTCCCCATATATCGCAGTGTATGAGTTCGGAAGGGGCTGTACTCTGGTGAGTGCTATCAGGAAACGGGAGACGATGATGCTTTGCAAGTGGACAAACAAGACATGGATTCTTATCAGAGACAATTAAAATATGATTACTAATGCAGGGATCTTTGATTACATGAAGCTTTGAAAGGGGAGTATGACCCAATCGACAATGCCAGAGATCAGAAACTAGATTCACATCTTTGGAAATTGCTGAAACAGAAATGGATTTATTTAATGAAATGGGAAAATGATCGAAAAGGGCTGCAGGAGGTACTGGAGCAGTTATCAGGTTGTAAAGTCCAGCTTTCATCTCACCCATGCCAATCGTTGTCCATGACAAAAGGTCCTGGATAAAACAAAATTGGGAAAAGAAAAGAACACAACAAGAAAAGGAGTTGATTAGCTGTTTGACAGAAATCAAATTGAAATGGAAAGAGGGAACACATAAAACATTGTGTAAGGTTAATTTGGGATTGATACTGACAGTACCAATGTGAGAAACAGGAGCTGTGTGACCATTAGGTAGCTTGACAAAACATGAAACAGAAGATGTTATTGAGGAGAAAAAGGAAGTGCTGCAGATCATGTGATCTGTAGCTCCTGTGTCCATTAACCAAGGAGAATGTGAAAATGGAGGGATACCATTCATGGTGGGTGAGTGTGAACATTCTGCCTGGACATTGTTGACTGAATGTGTAGCAATGGAAGTCTCAGAAGGCTTCAAAAGAGCCAACAACTGCTGGTATTGAGTTTTGGTGAAGGTCATCTTGTCTTCTGAGAAATCTTCTACTGGACCGAGAGAAGACATATTTGCATATGGATTGAATTGCGTGGATTTACCATGAAACTTGTGGCCTGGTGGGTACCCATGCAGTTTATAGCACTTTGTAGCAATATGGCCTGTCATATGACAGTGGGTGCAAGTTGGGGGTTGAGCATTTCCTGCTTTGAAGCAAACATCAAGAGTGTGGCCTTGAATTTTGCAATGGGTGCAAAATGGTCGGTCATGTTTGGATGATTTGGAAGGTTTAGGAGAGAATTTATAGGAAGGACAAGGTCGGTTAACAGCAAGTGCCATGGATTCAGTAGATGGGAGATTACGTACCATGAGATGTTGTAGTTCCTGCTGTTGGACCATAGAGAAAACTTTGTTTACGGGAGGTAATGGATCCAAGATCATAATCTGATCGCAGGTGGCATTGTATGAATCATTAAGGCCCGTAAGAAATTGGATTACATAATCCCTTTGATATCGATCAAGGAGAACAGCCAACTTGCCACAGGTACAGTCAGGTAAGGGATCATATAGAAGAAGCTCATCCCACAGAGTCTTCAGTTTGCCAAAATAAACAAAAACAGAGTCATGGTCTTGGGTGAGACCTGTTAATGCCTTTTTAAGTTGAAAGATGTGATGACCATTGGATTGAGTGAATCTCTCTTGGAGTTCTTTCCAGACCTAAGCAGCGTCATCTACCAGAGCAATGCTGGATTTGAGAGATGGATTTATGGAGTTATGCAACCAGGAAACCACCAACTCATTGCATCGCTCCCACGCATCAAAGAGTGGATCTGAGATGGAACTTGGTCTGGAGAAGGTGCCATTGATGAAGCCAAGCTTATTTTTTTGCACGAAGAGCCCTGCACATGGCTCTCGACCAAGTAGTGTAGTTATCGGCAGTAAGAAGATCAGGAACTAGGGGAAGAGATGGATTATCTCCATGGTCAAGTCGGTAAGGGTTGGTTGGGTTGGAGAAATCCAGAAAAGAAGATTTGGATGAGTTGGGAGCTTCAGCAGCCATTAAAAAAAAAACTTTACGCTGAACTTGGCTCTGATACCATGTAAGAAAAGAAGAAGATAAAGCTGCTGCAGAAGGTGTAAAAACAGAGAAAAGGAAAAAGCAAAGCTGCTGCAAAAGGCTTTGAAAATTGTATTAATTTTCTGTATGCATAAACTGTACACGGGCTTGGTTATTTATACAGGGAAAAGGAAAACAGAATGCAACAACCAAAGAATATTCTAACAAGAAGTTAAAACAAATTGAGTAATTACAAAATGATACAAAGACACCTCAGCTGTGGATGAGGCTATTGTGTAAATTCCATGAATTAGCATCACATAAGGTGTACCCAGCTGGTGTAGGAGATGGCTGAGTTGCAGCATGGGCATGGGACTGCTCTGATAAATAGGACAAGCAGAACATCTTAAAAGACAATTTTGGGAAGATATGGATAGTATTTTACAAGGAGTACCAATGTCTAAAAAGACATTCATAAGAGTTGATTTGAATGGTCACATTGGAAAGGATAATATAGGATATAAGAGGATACACGGAGACCATAGATATGGAGATAAAAATGAGGCCAGTAATACAATCTTAGATTTTGTCATGTCTTACCATTTGGTTATATTAAATACTTGCTCAATAAAAAGAGAAAAACACTTAATAACCTTCAAGAGTGGGTATAGTAAAAGCCAAAGAGATTTCTTCTTAACTAAGAATGGGGATTGTCTATCTTGTAAGGAATGTAAAGTTATTACAGGTGAAATTTTGGCTACACAACATAGGTCTTAGTATTAGATATACATATAAAAAAATGGAAGAGAAGGAGTAGCATAAATCAACACCAAAGAACTAGATGGTGGAACTTTAAGGGAGAAAATATAGTAAAATTTAAAGATAAAATTATCAAAGGGCGTGATTGGACAGTTAGGCTTGTTGTTGTTGTTGTTGTTGTGTGATTAGATAGTAGGGGATAAGGTTGATTCAAATACTGTTTGGAATAGAATGGCAAATTCTATTTTAAGGATAACAAAAGAGGTTTTAGATACTCGGGTAGTAAATAAAGTTGGTGGTGGGATCAAGATGTCCAAAAAGTCATTGAGACAAAAAGAAATTGGTATAAAATATGGTCAAATTGTAGAAATATAGAAAATCTTGAAAAATATATAGAAGCAAGAAAAAATGCAAAAAAAGACTATTAGTGAAGCTAAACATAAAGCTTATGATATAGATATACTAAACTAAATATAAAAGAAGAAGAAAAAGACATTTATAAACTTGCTAGAACTACAAAAAGAAAATGCAAAGATTTAGGTGATGTAAAATGTATAAAGGACGAGAACGATAATGTTTTAATTAGAGAAGAAAACATAAAAGAGAGGTGGCAAAGATACTTTGATAAGTTGTTTAATAAAAACCAAAATGAAAATTGAACTTGGAAGTGACAAATGAGGAAAAGACTAAAAATAAAAGATTCAAATTCACAAAATTAGTGTCCTTGAAGTTAAGATGATATTAGAAAAGATGAAAAGTGGGAAATCTATAGGACCGATATAACTTACCAATTGAAGTTTGGAAATGTTTAGGGGATAAAGGAATTAATTGGTTACCTAATCTATTTAAAAATTTTATAAAATTATTAAAAAATTTTATAAAAAAAACAAGTAAATGCCAGAAGAATGGAGGAAAAGTACATTAGTACCTTTGTACAAAAATAAAGACAATATTCAAAACTGTAATAGCTATCGTGGTATTAAGATTATGAGTCATATGATGAAATTATGGGAAGGGGTAATTGAACGTAAAATAAGATTAGAAATGAAGACTTCAGAAAATCAATTTGGTTTTATGTTATGCTTGGGAGATCAACAACAGAAGCTATTTATCTTTTAAGAAGTTTAATGTAAAAGTTTATAGAAAAGAATAGGGACTTGCATATGGTTTTTATTGTCCTGGAGAAAGCTTATGATAAAGTACCTAGGGAAGTTCTTTGGTAAGTCTTAGAAAAAAAGGGAGTTTGTAGTAGATATATAGAGATCATTAAGGATATGTATGATAGATTAGTACCTAGCGTTAGGACTGTAAGAGGTGAATCTAGAGATTTTCCAATCATAGTAGGTGTACATCAAGGTTCTACTTTGAGCTCTTATCTTTTTACTTTAGTAATTGATGAACTAACTAAGAATATTCAAAATAAGATCCCTTGGTACATGTCGTTTGCAGATGATATCATGTTGATTGATGATAGTAGGAGCGCAGTGGAATCTAAGCTAAATCTTTGGAGAGTCACATTAGAATTTAAAGTGTTCAAGATAAGTAGGAATCAAACAAAATATATGAAATATAATTTCAGTTATGTAAGGAGTAGCAATAGAGAGAAGATTAAACTTGATAATCAAGATATTAATAGCACTGATAGATTTACATATCTTGGATCTATTATTCAAGTTGAAGAGGAAATTGAAGAAGATGTACTACATAGAATTAAAACAGGCTGGGTAAAATGGAGGAGTGTATGATCGTAGAATACCCTTAAAATAAAATGTAAATTTTATAAGATGGCTATAAGGCCAGCTATGCTTTATGGTTCCGAATGTTGAGCAATTAAGAAACAACATGTATGAAAAATAAAAATTGCTGAGATACGAATGTCAAAGTAGATAAGTGGTTTAACATTAAAAGATAAAGTAAGAAATGAACATATACATAATAATTTAGGCATAGCACCGATTGAAAACAAGATAAGGGTGGGGTGGCTTAGATGGTTTGGGCATAGGAAATGCAGGCCTAGTAGAGCACCTATAAAGAGGAGTGAGTTAATTATTGTCTCCGGCATGAAAAGGGGTAGGAGTAGACCTAAAATAATTTGGAATGAGGTAGTGAGGCACTCTTGATTAGGTAAATTGACAGAAAATGATTCATGGAGCCGACCCATCTAATGGGACTTAAGGCTTGTTGTTGTTGTTGTATATATATCAACATATCTGGTCAGAATGAGAATCCTTACCACTAATTCCTCTTTCCCATTTCCCACTGTTTTTCACTTTTCAGTTCTCTTCGTCTCTTTTTCCTTCTCTACATCTTATGTGAACCAAACAAGCGAAATGAAGAGAAACCCATTTCTTTTTTCTTCTATTTTCTCCACTTCTCTCTTAAGATTCCAAACTCATGGAACTACAAAGTGTTGTCCATGGTGCGGGATGATTGTTTGTTAATGGGTTCTATAAAATATAAATACAATTCCGAAACACCAGTTCACAATGCAGCCACACATTGAATTTGGATCTTTCACTTTTTATTTAAGTTCGCAAATCCAGACAACCAAACCCAATCTTAATAATATTCCGCCGATTCGCAAAAACCTATGAAGAATCGTGACCATACTGTTCAGAATTAGAGAAATGAACTAAAATTGAAAGACGCGCAAACGAATCCAACGACACGCTAAAAATTCCGCGAATTTGTAGGGAGGCATCGACCACATTGAACAAATACAAAAAAATAAACCACTGACTCACCTGCTCCTTGGTGGCGGAGTGAGAATTCAATTGGAGGGCAAGAGCGGCGTTTGAAGCGAGGGAGTGGGCGTGGAGGTGGGGGAGACGTTGAGAGATGTCAGGAGGAGGAAGTCTCATCCGGAGATCTTGGATCGAGCGGCTGAGGGAAGCCGCCTTGTTAACCAACTCTCTGGCGTATTTTTCCTGCTCAGGAGTGAAAACAACTGGAATTCTATCATTATCGTCTTCCTCACCGCCTTGCCCACCACCTCCGACCACGTCTGCTGCCCATGCTAACAGCCCAGCCATCTCTCTCCTGCCTGCCTCTTGTTAGTCGTCAAACTTTCGTTTCTTCCTTTCTATTCCTGGGCTGGGAGAAGAACGGTGGAGTGTCTACCGGCTGCCGGCGATCACTCCTTTCTCTCTGGGGTCACTATAGGAATTAATTGACAGAATTAATAAAGTTTTGGTCATTGATTCACATTCATGCGACTTTCATAAAAAGTATCATTTATTAGAGAAATAATTATTAAAAATTAAAATTAAAAATTACGAAACAGTAACCTCATAATATTTATAAAATTAATATAAATTAAAAAGTTAATTAAATAAACAAATTAAAAAGTTAATTAAATAAACATACATTTTCATCTTTAAATCAAAATATTTATAATAATATAATTTAAAATAATAAAATTTTAAATAGTATGCATGAAAAAAAATTTCATAATAGAAATATAATTTATTGTGATTATTTTACTTAATTATTTTACTTTATAACAAAAATTTTATTGGAGATGACAATTGAAAAATAATAAAAATATTTTTTTATTGGTTTTATTTTTTTATTTTTTTAAATTATGTCTATTTTCTATATTTAAATTCATATTATCATTTAATTTTGAGTTTAATTTAAAAGTGTGTAAAATAAATAGTTCAATCCTGAAAAACTATTGGTTATTAAAACAATGAAAGCTATAAATTTTGATTTTTAATTTTAATTTTTTTTTTTACAAACAGCTAAAAATCAACAATAGAAATAGAAAAATTAAAAGTCAAAACAAAAGCGCTCTTATAATCTGTTCTTTCACTGTGGAGAAACTAAAACTAAAACAACACTAACACTAAATAGACCCTTGATTTTTTCGTGATTATATCGATTTAAGGAAATTTTGTTTCAATTAATCAAATTATCTAAGTAAAATTGTATATATCTTAGGGTAAAAGATATTACATCTCCTAAGATTTGGCCAAATAAAAAATAAAGGTCTCTCATGAAATTTCAAAATTTGCATAAATATTTCCTGAGATTTAAAATGTTACGAGAACCTTCCTTGACATTTTATTTTTGGAATATTTATGACCCTTAAAAAAATTGGTTTGTATTAAGTATTAGGAAAGGCTTATGTTTTTTTTATAAATTTTAAGGGATGTTTACTAAATTTTTGAAATTTCAAGAAAAATTTTTGAAATTTTTTAAAACATCCAAAAAGGTAGGGTCAAAAATTAAAGAAACAAGAACCAAAATTAGGAATAAAAACTAAAAATTAGAAACCAACAACATTTTTGGTTAACATTTATAAAGCTAAGACAAATTAAAAACATCATTAAAAAAATCTCCTTTTCATTTTTAAATCAAAATATTATAAAAATGTGATTAAAATAATAAAATTACAAATAATACACATTAAAAATTACTTTAATAAAAATAAAATTTATTATGATTATTTCACTTAGTTGTTCTACTTTCATATTTTAGTTTACAATAAAAATTTTATTAGACATGACAGCTAAAAAATAATAAATGTATTTTTTAATTGGTTTTATTATTATTTTTAAAAATTTATGTATATTTTTGTTTTAATTATATTTAAATTTTATTCATCATTTAATTTTTATTTTAATTTAAAAGTTTATAAAATATATAATTTAATTTTAAAAAACTATTTCTCGATATTAAAATTTCTGGCAACAAGTTATTTTTCTTATAATTATAAAAATTTCCTGAGATTTCAAATGTTACAAGAACCTTCTTTGGCATTTTATTTTTGGAATATTTATACCCCTAAAAAAAATTTTTTGTATTAAGTATTAAAGAAGGCTTATATTTTTTTGACAAATCCTAACGGAAGTTTATAAAATTGTTGAAATTTCAAGAAATATTTTTGAAAATTTTAAAACTTCAAGAAAGGTAGGGCCGTTTGATGTCACTGTCAAAAACACCAAAATCAGAAATAGAAATTAAAAATTAGAAACCAACAACATGTTTACTTAACAATTATAAAACTAATACAAATTAAAAACTTCATTAAAAAATTATATTTTTCATATTTAAATCAAAATATTATAAAAATATGAGTAAAATAATAAAATTACAAATAATACATATAAAAAATTATTATAATAAAAATAAAATTTATTATAATTATTTCACTTAATTGTTCTACTTTCAAATTTTACTTTACAATAAAATTTTTATTAGACATGGCAATTGAAAAATAATAAAATATTTTTTAATTAGCTTTATTATTATTTTTTAAAATTTATGTATATTTTTATTTTAATTATATTTAAATTTATATGATAATTAAATTTTGATTTTAATTTAAAAGTGTATAAAATGAATAATTTAATTCAAAAAAACTATTTCTAGATATTAAAATTTTTTACAACAAGTTGTCAAAACAATTGAAAACCATAAAATCTAGTTTTCTATGGTTTTTAGTTTTTTAGCAAATAGCTGAAAACCAATAAGAGAAACAAAAAACTGACAATAGAAACAAACACATTTTTATAATCTATTTTTTTCATTGTAGATAAACATAAACAAAAAATAGGAAATAACAATGATATCAAATAGGTTTGTATGTACAGTTTGTCACTCTGGAATTCTCTCATGACTTCCAACAAAAATATCTCAACCAAGGATATACTCATATACACATGGGGGCTGTCAAGCTCTATTTAACCTTTCACGAGATGAAAGGTCTTCCAGTCAGTTCTATAATTGCTTTACTGGATTCCAAGTTTTGCAAGTATGAGCATGCATGCATCGCTACTATGCAAACAACATTAAACGCAGGAACGGTGAGCTTCACGATCTTTCCAAACTACTGCATACCTTTGACTAATCCAAGTATGAGAACAACTCTCAAGGACCAAATTCAAATTGTTGGAGCTCCGCAGATCTCTGATTCTTGTGCGGCTACTCTTCATCACCAGATGGTTTACAGACAACAAAACCATTCCTTTGACCTGGTTGCGCCAAGAGAAAACCAAAATGCACTCCTGATTAACTATGATACCAGTCTTGTTCCTAGCCATGTCCATATTCCTAGACAAATATCTAAAGAAGAGCTCATCAAACTTTTTCTAGAAGCCTGGATAACCAAATATGAACAACTCCATCATATCCCCAAACTAGTCATCCTTCATGATCCCGTTTACAATAACATGTCAAATGGAGACATCCATATATCCTTTCCAAAAACCCATGAATCCACAACAATTTCCCAACCAGTATTTCCTACCATGATGATTCAGCCATATCACAAAAATCCCATCCATCCAGAAGAGCAGAAGACAGATATCAAACCATCATCCCATAATGTCAACTTGGTAGATCCAAATGTATTGGGATCTAATATCCCAATTCCTTACTTCCAAAGAGATGGCACTCTTGCGTATCAGCCCTACACAAAGGACGGACATAAATGGTTCGATGTTGATTGCATATGCAATAACTGCCTGACAAACCCCATTTATGATTTTGAAGTTGACTAGAATAGAAAAAATGGAAAAAGAAAATAGAAGAAGAAGAATTCTCAACAGCAGCTCAAAGAAAGATACAAAGAAGGAGATCCAACAGTAGGTTTGTTGGGAGAACCCTCCGGAAAGTACGACTACTATGTCAACTACAGAGCTGGATGGCCATATAGATGTCCGGAAGAACATCAAGGCGATGATCATAGATATCCCTAAAAAGGTGATGATGTTCCTCAGGTCAATATGATCAGAACCTCAAACTATGAAGATGATTTTCCACCATTGGAGTATGAAGACCCAAGATTCAAAACAAGACATTCCTAGAAGATTAGAGACCCTGGTATCATCAATCCAGACGGATCCTCTAAGAAAATTTCTGCAGCTGAAGCCACCCTCAACTGGCAATCTGAAAATGCTTTTGCCTATAACAAAATGCTCCAGTAGATTGTTGACAATCAAAGGGAATTGGCAAATAAAATTGACAACAGATTTGACATCATAACCATTCTCATCGATAAGTGCCAAAGCCAAATCCAGAGAGTCAATGAAGAACTCATACAGATAATTTAGCACACTTCATCTTTCTCACCTGCTTTTAAGAAAAAAGAAGCAGAAATGCAACACCTCAAAGATCAACTGAATTCTCTCAAGCAAAGTCAACAACAACAACACAAACAGACCAGGATTGACCCGTTATTCCCACCAACCTGCTTGGCATTCATCTTTCCTCAACCAACATTCCAGCCAATATCAATGCAAGCTTCATTCAAAGGAAGTGATTCCTTTTTGCATCTAAAGAAGAGACAACATACGCAACAGCAACCAACCCAAACCGAAAGGGTTGAAACAACGCAAGCCTCATCTGCCAAGAAGAAAGACAAGCAAAAGATTTGGGAAACAAGCAGTCATGAACCTAATGTGGGAATTCTGGAGAAAGATAATTCCATCTCCAAGCTTCTTTCTAACTTGGCGACACCTTCCCAAGAATCTCCAAAAGAAATCCCTCGAAAGGATGAAACACTCCTAACTCTCCAAATAATGGAGGATGATTCGTCCCAATGTTCATTTGAAGAGGAGGATTCATCGCCTAAAGCGGAAATGATGACTCAACCATCCGCTCATAGATCAGGATACGAAAATCCCTCTGATGAAGAAGAAATCGAAGACAACATCAACCTCTTTGAAGGAACTTTATCAGCCAATCCTCCCCAAAGCTCGAATGCTTCAAGCACAAATGGTCCATCTGTCTCGCTTGAAGGACTTCCATTGAATCAATGGCGAAATAAGATTTTAGAACTTCATGCCTAGTGTATGGCAGAATAATGAAGGAAGGAATCACGTTAAAAGAAGTCATCACTCGAGCTGTCTCAAAGTTTGTTGGCAGATTAAGAATTTGGTGGATTGACCTAGGAGAATATAGACAGCTTCAACTCTCACAGGTTTTGAGCCTGGATGTGTTCATCTCCCAAATCCTCAAAGAATTTTGTGGAGCATGGGAATATCACATTTCCTAAGCCCGAGAAGAGTATATGAAGATTAAATGTTGCTTTCTTAAAAGAAAAGATCTTGAGAAGCATTATAATCTTATCTCTCAAAGGTATTATACTTTGTGCGAACTTGATGACATCAATTTGAAGCAAGCTTACCTGAATAGCTTGCCAAATCCACTTGGAGAAGAAGTGCTTCGAGAACTCCAGATGAGTGGAAAAAGACTAGAGAATACCTCTTTAGGTAAACTCTATCAAAGTGCTCTTATGAATCTGGATGCGCTCTGCAAAAAATACGACACGTACAAGAGAGTCCAAAAAACAGACATAAAAATTACTAGAAAATGTAAGAGGAAGGATCTTTGCATCAAGTGCAAAGGAGATAAACATTGCTTCTGCTCAACAGGAGAACCTAGAGAAGTAGATTTCTGGATACACAAGAAATCTAGAAGGTTGAGACACAAGAAGAAAAAATGGAAGTATCTAAGAAAAAGGAAGTATCGAAGAGACCCAAAAAGAAAAAGATGCTACATCTGCAATCAAAAGGGGCATTATGCCAAAGATTGCCCAACGAAGCATAAACTAGTAAGACTTGTTCATATATTGCACAAGAACACAGAATGGGACTTTGAGGACGACATTGAATCGGTATTCTCCCTCGATGATGATCAAAATGATGAGTCAATCCTCGCGTTCTAGCAGACATATGAGACAGATGGAACAACTGATATTTCAGATGATGAAGATGACAAGCTCGAAAGTTTCTAGATCTATAAGTGCTCCAACATTCGACCCATCAATAATGATGATTGTCCCAACATAACAAAGGAGGATGAAATCCTTAACCTTTTCTCCATCCAAGAGACAATGGCAATTGAGTTCAAAAGAGAAAATCATATTACTCCAACAGCTTCAGTTTGGGTACTAGCTGAAAAATACTCAAAGCCCATCAAGGTCATTACTCTCTTTGATACAGGGTTAGCATTTAGCTTCTTGGATCCCAACTTCCTGCCCAAAGACAAATGGAAACCGTGTTCCCAAGGTTTCAAAACTGCCAATGGAGGAAATTTTGGCGTTCAGAGAAAAAGTGTTCCAATCTACATTAGACTCTACCCTGGTCATTTAATTAAAGCCACATTTTATGGATTCAATTTTCTTGGAGAAGAAATGCTTATTGGGTTCGATATTATCCAACACATAGGAAAGATCCAGTGGACAAAACAAGGACTCAAGTTTCGAAACTATCTGGTCCAATGGATAAGGACTCCAATAGTTTTCCATATTACTCAAACAATGGAAGAGATCAAGGCCCAACTCATCCATTTTAACTGTGCAGATAACCACAATGAATTCTTGAAGAAATGTCTAAAGCCGTTATGGAAGAATTCAGAATTCTTTGTCAACCTTCCTTTCAAGAAAAATGAAGACATTAACCCAACGAAGGCTAGTCACAAAGGAATGAACCCAGATCATTATGCATTGGCCCAAGCCGAACTGACCCAATTACAAGATAAAGGGTTAATTGAACCCACCAAACCACAATGGGCTTGTGAAGCCTTTTATGTCAATAAATGGGCTGATTAGACGAGAGGAAAACCTAGGTTAGTCATCAATTACCAGCCACTCAACCACTTTCTTGCTGATGATAAATTCCCATTGCCAAATCAGGTTAGTCTCTTTTCACAGCTTTCGGTGGCTCAGGTCTTCTCAAAGTTTGATTTGAAAGTTGGATTTTGGCAACTAGGCATTAGCCTAAAAGATAGGCCCAAAACAGCATTCTGCATTCCAAACCACCACTACCAAGGGATTGTCATGCCATTTGGGCTTAAAGTTGCTCCATCTATCTTTCAGAAGGCAATGACCAGAATATTCCAACCCATGCTCCATCATGCCCTGGTTTACATTGATGATATCCTATTATTCTCAAAAGATGAGGAGACACATGGCAAACTTTTGAATGATTTCAAGAAATTAATCACACAATATGGGATTATGCTGTCTGAAAAGATGATTATTGGAGTTAATACTGTGGATTTTCTCGGTATGAAAATTTGCCAAGGAAAGTATGAACTCCAACCACATATTGCGACACAACTTAACACTTTTCCGGACAATTAGATGATGACAAAGCAACTGTAGCAATTTCTTGGTATTGTTAATTACATGGCAGACTCTATCCCAAAGCTGGCAAAATACACAGCACCTCTACATCATCTTTTGAAAAATAAAAATGCACCATCATGGGAATCTAAGCATACCGCAGCAGTTCATGCCTTAAAAGCAAGGGCTAAGTAGTTGCCACCACTCCAGATTCCTAACAAAGGAAAAAGAATCCTTCAAACTAATTCTAGTGACTACTATTGGGGTGCAGCTTTAATAGAGGAAAAGAAAGATGGGACTAGACATGTTTGTGGTTACAAAAATGTGCCTTCAAAGAATCAGAATTACACTATCACTTGACTTTCAAAGAGATTCTGGCAGTAAAAAGAGGAATTGAAAAGTTTGAATTCCATCTAATCGGCCATACTTTTACAGTCGAAATGGATATGTCATCTTTTCCAAAGATGATCCAATTCAGGTAGAAGATCTTACTGCAAGGCCAATTTCTTAGATGGGCAAACTAGTTCTCATAGTGTAAATTTGAGGTAAAGCACATCAAACGAAAGCACAATATTCTTAGTGACTTCCTCTCCAGGCCAACAAATCCTCAAGTCCTTTTCCTTATGTCATCTTCATCCAACCAATCTCTTCCTAGACTTGTCTAGACTCTCCCAAATGAAGTCCAAGATGACCTTCTTCGTTATACAATAGGGAAAAGGAACAAAAAAATGATCTAGAGTCTACAGTCCATCCTCCTTTCTAAATATGGACTTGTTGATGCTCCAATCAAATGCATTGACTGGCATCCACTCTTTTCGTACATCAACGGTCCTTGGGTCCCAACGCTGTCCTACATCAATTTTCCTAAAGAAACCTTCCTTCTCATCTGGTATCTCGCAAGAGCTTACTGTATTGGTATGATCCTCCACAAACCATGAACATTTTCCTTCCTCACCAACCATACCCAAAGGCCTCAGTAGTATAGTTATCTTAAAGACTGGCTTCTTTTTTTCATGATAGAACAGCAATGGGTTGAACACCTCGACTTCATGACCGGATTCCTTTACCTTCTTGGCACATTCCACTTACAGGGAGAAATTCAAAATAACAAAGGGGATGGGTTTGTTAACATTTTTCCAATCTGTGAAAGGATCAGAAGTTTCATGGAAAATCCCTTTGCTGACCCACACTTTTCGGCATGTGACTGGATTAATACTAGAAAGAGCCTTTGTTATATTAACCATGTCAAACCGGATAAGTTACCACAGGACCTGTTCAACCCAGTTCATTTCCAAGATGAGGGAAGGGCAAAAAATACTCATTATCCTGTACGGTTCCCTCATTTTTATAGCATATATCTCATGAATAGGCTAGCACTTTACTACATGGAACAAACTGGCACCAATGGAGGCATTGATGACCTGGAGGTCCTAACAGTTTATCCTCAAGAAGAGGAAGAAGACTATAGAGCCAAACACCTTGACAAGATCGCATGGCCGTCTATCTTTAGTTTTTTCTTCCTAGGTTCAACTAATCCAACAACAGTATTTCATAATCTAGGGTCTGTCTAAGCAAATACCAATCACCCAATAATAAATTAATTGAGAAAATAATCAAAGCAAATATAGCAAGCTCAGTTTATACAAAACATTCACAATAATTAAATTATACACTCACATTCATAATTAATTAAATATAAGCATACATGTGCAGGAAATTGAAGTGTAGGAATTTAAGAGGAGACACAAGATATATTATTGGGATTCGGCCAATCCTGCTTATGTCCCCGCCTCTAGCTCGCAAGTCTGAGGATTCTATTAAAGCTCACTTAACAGGTGGAGCGGCATCGTATACAATTAGGTCAAATTAACGGGGCTGAGCTCAACCTTTACATACAATCTTACCAGGCTGGATTTCTACCCCTTCAGGCAGTGCCTGGAATACAACAGATTCACAATACAAGTATCGTGTACAAAATATGTGCTTCTCCAACAAGTAGATTTGTACCAGTATTAACTAAAGCACGTCAATAAGATAAGAACTATAAGCTCAATTCAATAATGTGTAATCACGCTCAATCCAATGTTAATAAGCAATTAATTGCAGAAGTGTATTCTCAATATATCTTTGAAACAATATATCAAAATATATCAATCACAAATAGGGTTCCAAAGATTTCCAAAGAGTGCAATCAAAATACCTCAAAATGATTTTCTCAAAGCTAAGCACAAGAGATAATAGTAGTATAAGCTTGTCAAAACAATTTGTGCTTCACAATCACAATACAAGTTTAGGAGTTTTGCAATACAAATGTCAAGACTCACAAGTTAAAAAGCTTCCCCACACAATGGATTTATTAATTAAATCGAGGGGAAGACTTTTGGCTAAACTCTCTATAAAAAATCAATCACACAATCAAGGCAATGAGAGTTTAAGCTTAAGTAAGCAATGTAGGATGATTTAGAATACTCTCACTCAAATAGATTTTGCAAGGGAAAGATCAATGGAAGAGTATTTTGACTTTGAGTATGAAGAAGAACTCTTAAAATTTCACATAAAATATTTGCTAATCAAATCACTAATCTATTGTTAATCTTTGCAAATGAGCATATATATATAGGCTCACTCAAAAACATAACCGTTGGGACATAAGGGTAATAATCAAATTTGTTTTTAAACAAGTTTAACCCAAATAACCCTATTTTACTTGAAAAGCAAGGTGTGATCCCAAGGGGGGGGGGTTGAATTGGATTTTAAAACTTTCTTTTAATTCCTTTTGAGAATTTTTAAACTTCTTTTATTTCTTTTAAACAATTATTCACTTGTTTGTTAACTCTTTAATCACAAAAGAACTTAGATTCTTTTATCCAATCAACAACACTATTGTTTAGCCAAACAAGCAATCAATCATTCAACCAAACCAATTAGGCACAATGTTTAAAACAAACAACCAAATGATTTGTCAAGTATAAATTAATTGTAGCACTATTTGATTAATGGAAGATTCAGCACTCTTTGGAATATAAACACAAACCACTCAATATCAAACTTTAAACCATTCAATCACAATATAGCTTATGTTGTCAGCCCTGAAAATTGAATTAAGCCCTGTATGAATGAATTTGTCTCTTTAATATGATGTGTAATATAGAATCCAACACTCTTCCCAATATTCAGAATCCAAATAAACTCTTAGTTAATTCATCTTTGGGATGTTTAACCAAGTAACGTACTCCCGTTTGGTTTCTGCAAGATATAGTTTAACCAACGTACTCTCTTTTGATTTCCGCAACCCAAATCAAAATTAAACTTTAAATTTACTTGATTCCCAAATATACGTAGTATATATGATTTTCAATTTAAACCATCCACACAATTTAAATATGCTGAAAATAAAAAGTAAGGAAAGAGAGAGTGAGACGGAGATTTTTACGAGGTTCAGGTTATACCCAGCCTACGTCCTCACCTTTGGAAAACCACCAAAGGATTCACTAAACCTGTTCCTTTAACGGGTGGAACAATACCTTTACACACTCCTTCAGTAGGCTAGAACCCGCCTCTCCAAACGATGTACCCTCGCTTGGCCACTCCTTCAATTAGGTTAGAGCCCGCCTCTCCAAACGATGTACCCTCGTTCGGTCACTCCTTCAATTAGGCTAGAACCCGCCTCTCTAAGAAATATCCCTTTGCTTAGCCAATGATCCAAAACAATCCTTGGAATCGTCAACCTACAAGAAATACAACCAAAAGGTGTGTACAAAGAATGCTCACACAAAGAGCTGATTAGTACAAGTTAAATCTATATACTTCAATCAAATTCACAATATGAAAAATATGAAGCTCAAGAAGATATCACCATAAGCCTTCTTTCTAGGTTGAAAGAATTAAGAGTAGAATCAGAATTTTCTTGATAAATTCATAGCAAATCTCTGTAGTGAAACTTAGAAATTGATTGCACAAGAGAGCTTTGAGAGAATTGGGAGATTTGAGAGCAAGAAAGCTTGTTTGCTGTATTTTCTAGGTGTATTTAATCCTTAGCCTTGGGGGTTTTATTTATAGATGATAAATCAAGTCTATTTCGTATTCCCCAAGTGGCTTGGAGTGTTTCCCAAGTTTATAGAAAGTTTGGAGCACAAGAAATATGAATTTGAATTTAAAAAATTTTAAAAAATATGGCCATTAACAGTGTTCAGGAGCCTGAAGTACCGGGGTCAGTCGCCTGAAGTTTCAGAAAACTGTAATTTTCAAAGTCAGTACATGTTCAGGCGCCTTAACTCAGAGGGTTAGTCGCCTGAGGTTGTTCTGTATGCTGTTTGGGCGCTTGAAGTTCCGCCGTGAACAGTGTTTGGTCTACTGATAGCTTCGACCTAGCTTCAGTATTCTGATCATAAATTTTTCTACATTTGTTATCATCAAACCAAGAGGTGAAAGCCTTGTTAGGCTAACAATCTCCCCCTTTTTGATGATGACAAATAAGGAGCAAAAATTTATAAAAACTTGTAGAATGCTCCCCCTTACAATAAGCCTAGATTCAAGTAATATTTCCCAATATTTGCATTTGCATAGTTTATTTATATAGTCAATTTTCATATTACATTTTTCAACATTCAGCATAGTATTCAATTCAGCATTTTATATAGTCAACATATAATGTTTTCAACATATAGTCAATTTCGTGCATATTCAATTCAGTTCAATATTCAATTCATATTTTTGCTCTCTCTAAACTATCTCTCCCCCTTTGACATCATATAAAAAGGGTACTCAATTTTAATACAAAGAGCAAAGAACTATATAGATATGCATCTAGAAAACCATCATCACTAAGATGTGACCTATAGCAGTACAATGCATCACAAAAAGAAATGTCAATCATCATGTCCTTCCAATTTTAAAATATAATGTGTGATATCAATTGATTAATAGAAAAATGATTATACACAAGTGATAAATCATAGCACTCCCCCTATCAATCAGCATACTCAATAATTTCTTGTAAGTTATAAGTTCATAAGGTTCAAAGTTTCAAATTTAACATTAACATTAGAACTTATAGTACATCAAACTTATAACAAAACATTTCATAGGTTCAGAGCTAGAAACAAATACATATAGAGATTTATAGTCTTTGCTTACACATACTTCCCATTTTTACATCAACAAAAGAGTAAAATACATTCAGAATTTTAGCATGTGTAGCATACAAAGTGGCAAAAACATCATCAAAAGTCTATGTATCAGAGTTAGTGTCACTATATTCAGCAATTCCTTTTCCTTTGGATTGCTGTGAGCCTTCTTCTTCTTCTTCTTCTTCTTCATCTTCCTCTTCCTCGCCATTACTAGCTTCCTCTTCTTCTTCATCATCTCCTTCTTTCTCTTCTTCAGATTCTTCAGCTGATGAATCATCACTACAGGGTATGGAGCTAGTGTCCATAGGATCACCGTGTGAGGAACTACCCTAAATCATCTCAATGCGCATAAAACGCTGATCTAAAGAGGAATAGTTATCCTAAAGAGTTTTAAGAGCTTTGCATATATATTGGCTAAAGGAGGTGAATTCATTATAGAACGGTGTGAACCATGAGGGAGCTTCAGAGGCTGAACCTTCTGGTTGATCCTGAGGTGAAGGAGGAGATGCAGCAGCTGCTCTTCGTTGTCTACCTCCTTTTAAGAACCACTCATGATTTCATTTGTCATATCCCATCTGTTTGAGAGTGGTTGAGGTAAAGAGTTCATATCTGGTCCTTTTTATGAAAAATTCTTAAGAAGATGTGATATTCTAATTTGCAAAGATCATATTAAGAGCTCCCCCATATGGAAGAGTGACTCGTTTTGCATCCATCTTTTCCCACATCCATTTCATAATGAGACTAGCCAAATCAAGTTTCTTCCCTTTTAATAGACACAACACAAAACAATCGATATACGAGAGATGATCATATGACCCAGCTTGTGGCAAAATATTATTTGTGATGATCTTTTGAAGGATTTGGGCTTTCAAGTTTAGCTGCTTATAGAGTGGCGGATGTCCAAAGTAGATAGGTTCATTGTCCATGATTAGTGGCAAAAACTCTTCTGGTGTAAACTCTTGTTGAAGTATCCAAGATTGGGCAAATGCAGGACATTCAAACTCTCCTGGAGTTATTTGAAGAATGGGAGCTGACGATTGAGGAGTGAGCATTATTTTCCTACCCTTGACTTCAGTAGTTAAGTTATTCTCTCCTTGAACTAAATTAGCATAAAATATTTTGACAAGATTTGGAAAAAGTCCTTTAGCTTGGTAAACAATGAAATTCTTCCATCCTATGGTTTGAAACAACGACAGAATATCCGGAAACTCTGAGTTGAAGAATTGAACATCAAGGACCTTACCAAATATAGGATCTATGAACTGAAGATGGGTTCGATAAACATGCTTTGCATAAGAGGATACCAGCCATCGATCGACATTAGGATCATCTTTACCAGAAGATGAGCCATGATTTGTCGTTTGCTTAGTTTGAGGCATTGTGAGGTTTTCTTGGAGCTGCAGATGCCTTCTATCAAACCCTAGAATACGTATGATTGAGTTGAGAAGCTTGGAATCGAAAGTTTTAGTGCTGCAGATTGAAGGATGTTTGGTGTTTGGAACTTCGGGTGAGTGATAGGTCTTGGTTCAGGAGCCTAAAGTTTAGAAGAAATCGGGTTTCGCGCATTTAAAGTATGAGGACTCTGCGACTTTAGGCGCCTAAAGAATAAGTACAGGTGCCTGAAGAATTTTCTGAGCGAAAATTCAACAGGCAATAGCTGTTCGGTCGCCTGAGGTATGGAGCTCAGGCACCTGAGGTACATGTAGGAGCCTGAGGTTATCTGCTCAGTCAACCGAAGTTCTTCAACTTCTGAAATTTTATTGTTTCCTTGTTTTAAACCTTTCTAACTTATTTCCCTTATTGTATAATGGTTCAAGTTTCTCTTTTTATTGATGTATACCTATCTTTTAACAACACTTATGTTATAAGCTTTTAGAGTTTCTTTTTTGTTTCATTTAATCATCCAACCTTTATGGATCCTTCTACTCTCTATTTTATTTTTGGTACCCATATCTTCTTAGTTCCTTTTGATTTGTCAAGGGATGTTTCTTTTATTTTCCACACCTGTTTAGTCTTCACACCCTTTCTCTTAAATGAACAGTCAAACTTGATATGCCCATTTTTCTTACATTTATAGCATATTGTATTCGTATAGGCTTTACTAGATATGGTAGCATAGTCTTTGGATTCTTTTGAGAAATATCCTATATACAGATTCTTTTTCTTTTTATTTTCAACTCCATTGAAACCAATGCCTTCTTTGTTTAATGACATTCTTTGTGAGCCAATTACCTTATCAAGGTTTTCCTTTCCTTTTGTAAAGTTGTAAATAATTTTATCCTTATCTTTGATTTGATTCTTGAGATCATTTAACTCTATGTCTTCCTTGTTGTCAACCTTCTTTAATGATTTCTCTAGCTCAAGAGATAATTTTCTTATTCTATCCTTTAATCCAGAAATACACATATCTTTCTCATATACCGTAGAGGATAGGGATCGAAGGTCTTCTATCATTTGTTCATTCATTCTTTCTAGTTTCTTGATTTTCAAGTTTTTTTCTTTTTCAGCAAGATTTTTGGATTCTATTTCTTTCATTGCTAATTCATACTTATGTTCTATTTTCTTGATCCTTGAATCCTTTTCTCTTTCATTTTCTCTTTCAGCATTTCTAAGGGATTCTAATTCTTTCATTATACTTTCATTTTTATTCTTCAATGAAGTATTTTGTTTAGTTACTTTAACTAGCATCTTATGAACTTTGAATAAATCATTTTGAAGTTCTTCATATGATGACATGCTCTCATCATCGGATTCATCACAACATGAATTATTTGAAGATTTAGATGAGGAACTTTCCTCGTTGTCCCAAGCCATAAAACATGTATAAGCAACCTCTTGGTCACTTGATTCATTTTCTGAACGACTTGTACTCATCATGTCCCAAGTAGTGGCTTTCATGGCCTTTTTCTTTTTCTTCTTAGATTCTTTCTTTAGTAGTGCACATTCTGGTTTAATATGTCTAGCTTTGTTGCAATTGTAACACGTAGGAGTTTTATTCTTTGATTTCTTGCTAACTTCTTAGATATGAAGGCTTCTTCATCTTCATCCATTTCACTACTTGAGTTTTCTTTTAAGGCTTTAAAGGCTATTGATTCTAGGGCTTTGGTTTTTCCAAACTTTTCATTTATTGCCATTCCGTATGAAAGGAGAGAACCTATAAGCTCATCTAAGGAAGTGATTTTTAGATTTCTTCCTTCCATTATAGCAATGACTTTTCGTTCCCATTTAGGTGGCATCCCTCTAAGAATTTTCCTTATCATCTCATAAGTAGTGTAGGTTTTTCCTAGTGCATTTAGGGAATTAATTATATGAGTGAACCTAGTAAACATATTAGTTATGGATTCATATGAGTTCATCCTAAAGGCTTCATATTCACTTGTAAGCATATCAATCCTATTATCCCTAACATCTATAGTTCCTTCATATGTTACTTCTAATTTGTCCCATATCTCCTTAGCTGACTTGCAAGCCATTACTCTATTAAATTCATTGGCATCTAAAGCACAATATAAAGCATTCATAGCACTAGAATTAACTTACAACATCTTATGATCTAAGTATGTCATATCATTTTTCTCTTTGGGAACTTGTTTTCTATCTACTAATTTAAAGGGAATTTGATCACCATCCATAACAACCTCCTATGTTTTCCAATTCATGGTTTGAAGGTATATTTGCAATCTCTTTTTTCAAAAGGCATAGTTTAAATCGCAAAAGATAGGAGGCCTAGTTGAAGATTGTCCATCTCTAAAGGGAGCTACGCCTAAGTTAGCCATTAAGATCTTTTTATAGCTACTAATTAAGATTTGCTATAACCTCGCTCTGATACCAATTGAAAAGCAAGGTGTAGTTCCAAAAGGGGGGTGAATTGAATTTTAAAACTTTCTTTTAATTCCTTTTGAGAAATATTAAACTTCTTTTATTTCTTTTAAACAATTCTTGACTTGTTTGTTAACTCTTTAATCACAAAAGAACTTAGATTCTTTTATCCAATCAACAACACTATTGCTTAGCCAAACAAGTAATCAATCATTCAACCAAACCAATCAAGCACAATGTTTAAACCAAACAACCAAATGATTTGTCAAGTATAAATTAACTGCAACCCTATTTGATTAATGGAAAATTCAGCACTCTTTGGAATATAAACACAAACCACTCAATATCAAACTTTAAATCATTCAATTACAATACAGCTTATGTTGTCAGCCTTGGATATAAAATTGAATTAAGCCCTGTATGAATGAATTTGTCTCTTTAATATGATGTGTAATATAGAATCCAACACTCTTCCCAATATTCAGAATCCAAATAAACTCTTAGTTAATTTATCTTTGGGATGTTTAACCAAGTAACGTACTCCCGTTTGGTTTCCGCAAGATATGGTTTAACTAACATACTCCCTTTCGATTTTCGCAACCCAAATCAAAATTAAACTTTAAGTTTACTTGATTCCCAAATATACGTAGTATATATGATTTTCAATTTAAACCATCCACGTAATTTAAACATGTTGAAAATAAAGAGTAAGGAAAGAGAGAGTGAGACTGAGATTTTTGCGAGGTTTGGCTTATACCCAGCCTACGTCCTTGCCTTTGGAAAACCACCAAAAGATTCACTAAATCTGTTCCTTTAACGGGTGGAACAATACCTTTACACACTCCTTCAGTAGGTTAGAGCCCACCTCTCCAAACGATGTACCCTCGCTCGGTCACTCCTTCAATTAGGTTAGAGCCCGCCTCTCCAAACAATGTACCCTCATTCGTCCACTCCTTCAATTAGGCTAGAGTCCGCCTCTCTAAGTAATACCCCTTACTTAACCAATGATTCAAATAATCCTTGGAATCGTCAACCTACCAGAAATACAACCAAAAGATGTGTATAAAGAATGCTCACACAAAGAGCTGATTAGTACAAGTTAAATCTATATACTTCAATCAAATTCACAATATAGAGATATGAAGCTCAAGAAGATATCACCGTAAGCCTTCTTTCTAGGTTGAAAGAATTAAGAGTAGACTCAAAATTTTCTTGATAAATTCACAGCACATCTCTGTAGTGAAACTCAGAAATTGATTGCACAAGAGAGCTTTGAGAGAATTGGGAGATTTGAGAGTAAGAAAGCTTGTTTGCTGTATTTTTTTGGTTTATTTAATCCTTAGCCTTGGGGGTTTATTTATAGATGATAAATCAAGTCTATTTCGTATTCCCCAAGTGGTTTGGAGTGTTTCCCAAGTTCATAGAAAGTTTGGAGCACAAGAAATATGAATTTGAATTTAAAAACTTTTAAAAAATATAGCCGTTAATAGTGTTCAGGCGCTTGAAGTATCGGGGTTAGTCGCCTGAAGTTTCAAAAAACTGTAATTTTCAAAGTCAGTACATGTTCAAGCGCCTGAACTCAGAGGGTCAGTCCCCTGAGGTTGTTCTATTTGCTGTATAGGGCCCAAAGTTCCGTCTTGAACAGTGTTCAGTCTACTGACAACTTCGACCTTGCTTCAGTATTCTGATCATAACTTTTTCTACATTTGTTATCATCAACACAAGAGGTGAAAGCCTTGTTAGGCTAACATTACCCTTAATAACTCGCAGTAAAAATAGGCCAACCCAAGAGTTTCAGTCACCCGTTCCATAGGGCCGGTCGCCCGAACACTCACAAAATGAAAAGTTCATTTTATCAATTCGGGTGCTCGGTGAAGGGTTTGTTTGGTTGGTCTAGGCAATTTTTTAACCTGTTCGAAGTTTGGTCGCCTGAGCCTAAGTTCGGTCTGTCGAACTTCAACATTCGGTCACTTGAAGTCAAAATAAATGTGAAGTTCGGGCACCCGTGGATGGTGAAAATGTTCTCAATAAAAGTTCGGTCGACCGAGAACACTTAGTTTATTTCGGTTCGATTGCCCGACCTTTAGTCAACATTTTAACTTTCCACACTTTCAGTCGACCGAAGCGTTTTCAGCACACAAATTTGGTCACCCGAAGACCTTTCCAATTTAGAACTTAAGTCATATTTTAACCCTTGATTGCATGAATAATAGAGGGAAATTTCCTAAGTGTTTGTGCAAGGACCTTGGGTCTCTCCAAGGTCGTTTTGAGCTTGTAGTTCCTACCATGCATGACATGCATTAATTATTATAGACCTTGAATAATTAATATTACATACCTGAATGATTTGAAATATAAATTACAACAATAAATACTTTGGGTCTTCATTTCCCTTCAAGTCCATGTGCACCATATGATACTACCAATTGAACCTGCACACAAACTGAACACACATAAGTACTAAGTGTTTTGTCAGCATCGAAATAGAGATCGGACTCTAAAAGTCAACATGTACTTTTTTTTTTTATCAACCTTTAATAGGAGTAAATGTCATTTTACCTTCTATTATATATATATATATATATATAATACTTTATTTTTTTTGGCATTTGGGCTTTGGCCCTTTACAAAAACACCCCCAAGTTGTCGCTACCTTGACTCTTGAGTCCCAAAACCCAACGCCCTTCATCAGCTTTGCATAGTCCCAAATCAAATAACCTTTAACCCTAATCATTGACCCCCTTCATTCCTTCTTTACTAGTTCATCACCTTCACTAATCACTTTAGTCTTATTGTTTGTTTGCCTTGTGATCTCAGACTCTCATAAATCGCGATCCTCTTGGTTTCTATCCTTCATCATTGATTCGTGACATTTGCCATTTTGCGAGTTACAATCCTCCATTGTTGACTCACCATCCTCTATTAAGTCAATGTGACCCAATCCAAGTCAGATCTCATTGAGTGATCTTCCTTCCTCTTCCACCTCCATCGCCAATTCACCATCCCAAGATTTGAAGCTAGAAGGTAAGGTTTTTTTAACAGTTGATAATATGACAGTATTGTTTTCTTTATTGTAAAAACCCTACCCAAGATATGTAGATTTAATAAATAAAAAAAGGATAAAAAGGTAAATGTAGCAGGCTTCGTCGACAAAGCCATTGTTATCATCGACAAAGGCCCTCATACTCTTTGTCACCAAAATTCAGAGCCTTATCAAAGAAGAGATACCGAACGAGTTGTAAAATATTAGAGTAGGGTTTGTCGTTGAAGGAGCTGGTTCATCGACAAAATGTGTAGATGATTCGTCGACAAATTGGACTAGGTCAAGGGTCTATAAATAGGATATTTTGTTGTTTCATTGCTAAGAAACCTCAAAACCTCTCTCTTTCTCTCTCTCTCTAGAACTAGCTAAATCTCTCCTTCTCTCTTCGATTCTTCACTGTTTATCGCTTGATTCAGCAATCCGAGTTACTGTGTGGATCAAGGGAGGAATCTTTACGTTTTTAGCGGATCAGAAATTCGTTTCAAGGATTTTTGGGTTTTGACCCAAAACCAAGGTAAGGGTCCGATTTCAGTTTCGTTTCGGTATATATGTAGTAGTAAGAATTATAGTGAAGTATAGTTCTTGGATGTTTAGGTTTTGGGAACTCGGTTCATAGTTTTGGAGCCGTAGAGTTCAGGTTTGTAGTATTCGGGAAAAGATAAGGGGATTCTGTTTATATCAGTTATTTTTGAAATTGGGATCGGTAAACCTGTAGTTTACGATCGTATGTATATTTTGGTTACTTATTTGGGAAAATTTATTGAGTGAAAATGCGGAATTTTTGGGTTACAGTTTTTAGGAAAACTTGGGGTTTTAGGTATCATCTCTATTTCAGTTGGGAAATCATATGTTGTATAAAATGGTAGTAATGGGATGATCGTACCTGCATTTTTATTAAACTATATTTCTCAAACTGAAAATGATATAATTTGTGTATGCTCAAATAAGTGTAGAATAAACTGTCGTATGTAAAATGTTCTAGGTTTCGTAAAACAGCTACAGGCGGCTAATTACTGTACACTGATGAGTATAGGAACATGAGTTCCAAAATTGTCCAGGTTTTGTAAAACAGCTAGGGGCGGCTAATTACCATATGCGGATGCTATATCTTAGCTAACTACCGTGGGTGAGAGTGTCCAGCTCTATATCCGAGGGTGTGAAATATCGCTTGTTTGTTCTGGCTGGTCACTGATCGGTGTGAGTGGATACCGTACTAGCAGCGATATCACTGTGAGGCTTTGGTTATTGTAGGTTATCGTGTGTTTGAGTGTGACGACATTGACCGTACATATGGTATCATATGTATTGGAGCTGGATTGTGAAAATACTAGAACTGTATTGTGTTATATTTTATGTCGAAATAACACTTGTATGCCACACACTAATATAAACTGTTTTCTTCCTTACCGAGAGGTGTCTCACCCCGAATATACAAATATTTTTCAAGTCCTTCGAGTAGTCGAAACTAACATCCTAGCATTTGGGAGCATGGGTGTCAGTTAGCTACGTAGAGTACTTATGTAAGTACGGATTTTGTAACTGAGTTGTCATTATGGGGTTTTGTAGACACCCAAGATATGTATGGAATTTTGGAGCTTAGACTCTAGTCATGAATAGACTCTGATATGGTATGATGTATGTACTAGAAAGAATATTTTCGCTGCGTATTTGATGAGTATTGATATGTATTTGAATGTGTATAGGGTGTACGTGTACGCCACGGGGACGGAACCTCATTCAGTATAATATCATGTATGTTTTAAATGATACAGAGACAGGTTAGGTTCCTTTGGATCAGAAAAAGGAAATGAAATTTCTAACCAAGAAGTTTAGCCAAAGGAACTACAGAGTCAACTCCACCATTGAAGAACATGGCATCACTGTCTGGCGTTACAAACTTCCTAACATTGCGGTCGGGGAGCATTGATTTTAGATTTTAAATTTTAATTTGAGTGAATTTTAACAAAATTCAATACAATTTTATATTACTTTTTATCCAAATCCACTGATCTACACAAATCCAAATTCAAAGTATTTCTCAAACATAAGGAAAGGAAAACTAAGGAAAAGCACAGTTAATGTCGAGGGGTGAACCGTTTCTACTCTAAGGCAATGTAGGTTATAGAATGCCTTGAATATGGTCATTTGGAATAATCACCATGTCAAATAAATGTAGTAGTTTCCCATCATTGACACACTAAAGAGGAAGACATTCTGAATGTCATAAATCTATAATCACCAGTACATTAAACTGAGAACATGAGCAGAATTAATAAGAAAAATGGCATTTGGCGGCTGCTCATAACCAGGAAAACATGCCCTGCAACACAATTGGAAAGAACCAAAGAAAGAGAAGACACCATACTTGTTGCTGACAACATTTTCATCTTGCCATTAAATTTCGTGGGCTATTGAAGACCTAAAGGCAGAAACTTTGGTGACCACTAACTGTCACTAACATTGATAAAGCCTTCGATCCTAATTCCAGTTTGACAACATGCCTATGAAGATCATTAATAATTACAACACATAAATAACTATAAATGCCCAAAATTTAAATTGTTATACACATTAAAAAAAAAACATACTTTCTATATCATATTTCAAGGAAATTGGAAGATCCTAATTTCAAGTCCACCACATCCTCGCAAAATCCAAATCATAATTAGAAAACTAAAGCTTTCAAGCCACATAGAATATAGCCAGTAAACTTACTGTACAAACAAACAGTAAAATGAAGCATATATTTTGCAAAAAGTAAAAAAATCAGAAAATGAGTTGCCAAAGTGCAGTGTGTAAAAAGTCATCCACAAGGTCTCAGTTAGTTGCAGGCAATGGGTCTTGGACTCATTTCTGGGAAGACTCTTGGGTGGGTTTTGGACTCTACCCAAAAATCTCAACTAAAACCAAGCATCACAGCGAAGAAATTAATTTTTATATGGTTGAGAAACTTAGAAATTGAGTAAATCGCAAAAAAGGAGATTAGGCAAACAAGGATTCTTCTTATCGAAAGAAGGATTGGGCGAAGAAGGAGGGAATGTTGTGGAGTGATGCTGTGAGAAAAAGCGAGATTAATTGGCAAATGATATATAATTGGATATCACGATGGAATTAATTGGCACAACATTGATGGATAGTTTTTTCGCTATTCATCAAATTGGGAAGTCTTCTTTTTGACAAATGGTTGTGCATTAAGTTGGGTGAGGGGTTCTATTTCTTTATATTTTGGATAATGAATGTTCATAAGATATTAAAGTCCCTTTTTTATTCCTACCTTTTTCAATAACTGATATTAATTCTATTTTTTTCTATGTAAACTGCAATAAATTTTATTTGGTATACAACATTAAGTCATTTTCATTTCTGCATTATAGAAGAATTCATAGTCTCAAACTCTATCTCTCAGAATGGATTAAAAAAACATAATTACTTAGGATCACCGAATTGTTCTTCCGTGAATAGTTCCCCAATCTCAAGCTTGTCGGAGAGTAATAACAATATAAATTTGAAAGCTATAGAGCCAAGGCTTGGTCTTCTTGGATCTTAATCATTGAAACACTTAACATATATGGATAGAGTGTTCAACATGCCAATCAATTTTTTTTTAATAAATGTATTTGGATGGATGAAAGTTTAGAATCAGACAGATCTGGAAAATGTATTTCTTGTGCATAGGAAGCTTTGTTACTCTTCGTACGAAGTGATTACTGATTAGGGGAATTTTCTACAAGATTTTTCCAAGTTAAAGGTTGAATAGGGATAACCATAAAAGAGGGATGATAAGCATTCTTATGGTACGACTCTGATGAATGTAGTCAAAATAAAACAATCATATAATGCCCCAAAGACAAACTACCTTTTACATACCTTCTAATGAGAGGAGTCACCCGCATCATCTAGATGGGATTGGCGCATCATTTGTTTGATCTGCACTTTCCAGTTCTTTATGACTTCCATCTCCACTTCCCAGTTCGACATCTTTTCTTTCAATTGCTGGTTCTCCGCTTCCATCATTTGCATCTGGATAACCATCTCCTCTGCTTGAGCCTGGGCGGTTCGACGCTCTCAGTCAATCTCAGCACGAGATGTCGCATTGAAAGAAGATGATGATGTTGGGGGCGATGTATCCACTCCCAAGACCATTCAATCAGCCACCTGTTTATTGCCCAAGTACCTGAGTGCATATCTCGTCATCCGACATCGGTTGACTGCCCTCTGGAACGGGTGCATCCCTCAACTCAAGAATCTTTGCCTATTTTTAGGCATGAAAATGATGAAAATGAAGAAATAAGAACACAACTGACGTTTTGAATAAAATAATGAACTAAATAATCTACTTGACTTACATGTTTCCTCTGCGCACCCTGGCACCACTCCCCTGATAGCCTCTGATGTGTTCTCTAATAAAGATCTATCCCCGACTTCAGTTTGCTAGTGACAGGATCACGCTACATTATCATATAAAAGTTCATTAATATTAACTCAACGGTTTCAATATAAATAACACTTGTCAGGTAATGGTCAGATAGTTTCGTAGCAATTACCTTTCGATGATTGACGAATAATTTCGAGCCACCGCAATGCGTCGTATCTAGTTTGTTGTGATTCACAACAATTTTTTCATAGATAGCCTACAAAATAGATGTAATGACTTTTTATTAGTCACATAAATATGAAAAAGTAGTTATTGTAATTAATAGAAACACATCACCTGATAGTTAGGGTCGCGAAAATGGTGAGACACCACCCGCCAATCCTCTAGGGAGATGTTATCGTATGGGTGCGCTTTTGCCTCATCTCCTATCTCCCTAAAATGGTTGCACATTTTGCTGCAATAGGTCTTAAATTGAGAGTATAACTACGTGTTCACTGCCTTTTTGACATGGTCTGTGGTGAAAATGTCCATATCAAACTCTTCCTGTATATGAAATATATATTGAATGTTAGACAATCTTTTGGGTAATATATTAAAAGTGAAAGAAATGTTTTAGGGTTTCTTACCAAGATGTGCTAATATAGAACCAAGTGCTGAGCCTCTGTCACCTTTGGCCAAGTGAAGCAGGTGACTGGAGCATATTGTCAACATATAATGCCAAGCTCCCATGACCAGGCTGTGCACCAATCATCAAGTAGGGCCATAAAGCCTGGAGGAATGTTGATACGGATCCACCACCTAGTCCTCTCCAGGTGCTTCTTTAGCGCAATGTTCTTCGCTGCACCATGGCCTGAACTCGTTGTCTGCGTCATAGAGGTCGATGATGAAAGAAGAGTTAAAGAACAATAAGATAATCATACACGTAAAATGACAATAAATATATTATTCTTAATCAAATACTCTTAATCAAATACTCGTAACCTTACCAACACTGCTTATTATGGTCGGTAACTCACCCCGAGCTTGATCCCCAACTAATGGATCCATGTCGGGCTGGGGTCCTAAGGGCTTAGATGGTGCCGCATCAACACCGACGTGCTCAGTTGCTCTTGAGGATGACCCATCATCCTCGCGGGATGATGTCGTGGATAGCCTAGACTGAAGTAAGCGACGATGACCTCCTAGTGCCATGTCTGTAAAATAATTCACAAGTAAATATAAGAAGATTGGATATTAGATGGATGCATAGTAAATATATTTTCACTTATTTTCACATGTCAAATACATGGTGACAACATAACACACTTACCCCTTATACGTCCTCAATATCAGTATCATCCTCACTTTCTAGAGTGTCTTCCTTTTCACTACAGTACTCAACCATAGTTTCATCTTCCCCATCAATTTCATCGCTGTTGATGAAGTCAACGTGTGCAGAAGGTTCAATTCTAATGTCAGAAGTTCCTACGTGTTCTGCCATGGCACCAACCCTATTTAATGGTATAGGATTGGCTCCTTCCTCGACAACATTGATAGTGGAGTGCGTTGCTACACTAACAGATGACTGATCTTCTTAGAAAGCATCATCGCTGACACTCTTCTCCCCATCTGCGACTTTTGTAATATCATACAAACTCCGAGGAGGAATTTTTTGGGCCACATGCTATTCACCCTTCAATTTTGTGTCCTTAAGGTATAACACTTGTTTTGCTTGCGTCGCAAGCACAAAAGGGTCGTTTTGATACCATATTTTAGTAAAATTGACACTAGTAAAGTAGGCATCTGTATTTATCCCACTCTTTTTATTGCTAATGTTCCACCAGGTACACTTGAAGATGTAGATAAGTCTGTTAGCTCCATAGTGAAGATCTAGAATGTCATCCAACACACCAAAGTAGTCCATTCCTCATCTCCTTCTGTGCCTAGCATCGCAACTCCATAATTTTGGGTTCTTCTATGTAGTTCGAGGGATTTCGTATGAAATCATAAGTCGTTGTCAATGCAACCGTTGTAGCGGTTAACTTGTTGATCAGGGCCACATGCCAATGCATACAAATCTTTACTTGTTGTTGGTTCTTTATTATAATACATGAATTTCATCTATTAATTACAAAGGACTTTAGATGAATAAACCTTCAATATTGAAAATGTACATTGTAGGAAACTTAGGCAGTAGTTGTTACTTACATGGCACCCAAACCAATTGACAAATTCCTTCTTATGTCTTTCGTCAATATTCCTTTCATTTTGAGCAAAAAGTTCAGCTTTATGTTCGCTATATGCAACAATAGTACATGTTAATGTCAACTAAGTATATATGCATATGTAAATACAATGCAAAGTAAAGAGTTTTGAACCACGTACTCGATATATGTAATAGTTTCATCACAATTATTGAGGACGTAAAAATGGGCCTTTCGTAGGTCGTCCATATCAATGAAATTGTAAACCCGTGCACCGAACGCCTGAACATTTCCTCGAAATATAGAGCTCCTCGGTTCTTCATCTTCGACATTAATAGCATGAATGTCTGCATTTCGCTCCTCACGAGTGAACCTTGTTTCAATATCATGTACATACATTGAGCAAAATGCAAGACATTCACTGTCAATGTATGCCTCAGTGATTGAACCTTCCGGTCGTGCCTTATTGCGCATATACCCCTCCAAAGTGGGTAAAAACCTGTGCATTTTACATAGCATTAGTGACTTGTACAAAAAAAAAAAAAAAAAAAAAAACAAGGAAATCAGGTGAAAATTGTAGATTTTATAATTTACCTCTCAATAGGATACATCCAATAATATTGGACCGGTCCTCCAATTATGGCCTCCATTGGTAAATGGATGGCTAGGTGGACCATCACATCGAAGAATGCTGGAAGAAATATTTTCTCCAGCTTGCATAGTATGATCATAATGTCCTCCGCTAACCGTTTAAGTGCGTTTACGCTCAATTTCTTGGAGCACAATTGTCGGATCCCCAATTCAATCAGCACCGAGCGAACATCTTCGGTCAAGTGTCCACAAAGGAAAATGGGCAGAACCCGTTGCAAAAGGAAGTGACAGTCATGACTTTTCATTCCTAACATCTTCCTTTCATTCGTGCTTATGCATCGAGTTATGTTCAATGCATATCCATCAGGGAACTTCACTGATTTCAACCATTCGAAGAAATTATTATTCTTATCTTTCGAAAATGTGTAACAGGCTGATGGCATGAGAAGTTTGTCCCCATCATGAATCAGATGCAACTCAGGCCGTATTCCTATATCTTCCACATCCCAATGAGCATTTGCATTGTCCTTTGTCTTCCCATTTATATCCAGCAATGTACAAATGACATTCTCACAAATGTTCTTCTCGATGTGCATGACATCCAAGTTGTGGCATAGTGAAAGATCTTTCCATTATGACAACTCGAAGAAGATGCTTCTCTTTGTCCAATTTAACTCCCACTCAGCACATTTCCTTTTTCTACTTCTCGGTGATTTCCCAAATTTCATATCTCTAATTAACCTGAGCTAGTTTAATATCTCTTCCCCACTTATTCGGTTTGGTTGCAACCTTCGTTCAGGTTTTCCATTAAAGCTTATGACACCATGAGTCCTCCAAGGATGTCCAGGTTGTAAAAAATGACAATGACACATAAAACATAACTTGCGTCCATGCTTTAAGGATAAGGACCCAGCATCCTTATTACACACTGGGCATGCTAAGTAACCTTTTGGGCTCCAGCCCGACAGATTGCCGTAGGCAGGGAAATCATTAATTGTCCACAACAGTACAGCATGCATCCGAAATGTTGTCCCAGTTTCCACATAAAATGTCTCCACTCCTTTTTCCCATAATTCTTTCAACTCATCAATTAATGACCTCAAGTAAACATCAATATCATTACCAGGTGCCCTTGGTTCGGGAATAAGCAGAGACATATAAATGGAGGGTTCTTTCATACATCGTCATGGCGGTATATTGTATGACATCATCATAACTGGCCACATGCTATATGAGTTGTTCATGTTATCGAAAGGATTGAACCCATCTAAAGCAAGGCCAAGTCTGATATTGTGAGGATCACTAGCAAACCACGGATGCATTATGTCAAACTTTGCCCAAGCTTCCGAGTCTGCTGGATGGCTAAGGGTGTTTTCCTCTTGAAAATGTTTCTCTTTATGCCATCTTATATCTGCAGTAGTCTTTCTACACATGTACAATCGTTGCAATTGTGGTATTAATGAAAAATATCGCACAAATTTTTGGGGGATCTTTTTACCCTTCTTCTGATTAGTTGTATGCCTCGGTTCACCATATTCTGTACACTTATTTGCATTTTCATGTTCACCATAAGAGAGTGCACAATCATACCTACACACATGTATTGTAGTATAACCGAGACCCAATTCATGTATGTATGTTTTTGCTTCATAAAAGGACTTCGGAAGTGTTTCACCATTAGGCAATGCTACCTTAATGAGGCTTAAATGCATGTTGAATGCGCTCTGAGATAAACCATGCATTGTCCTTGCATGAAGCAACTTTATCAGGAACTCTAATTTTGAGAACTTTGTACAGTTTGGATATAGGGGCACCCGTGCATCCCTCACGAGATTAGCAAATGGTTTACCAAGTCAATTTAACGTACTAGGATCGCAAGGTATGGTACCTACTAAAGTAGATTCATCACCAGTACGCGACACACTGACTTCTTCCATGTCCACTACAATCCCCCTTTGTAAGTCACCTAACATTTCAATTAACCCTTCCGAATGTGTATCACCACCTACTACATTTGCCCTCTCATCTTCATCGTCATCATCATCACTCTGAACTGTGTAATTTTCACCGTGGAACACCCATGTTGTGTACATTCTCTCCATTATGAAGTCTAATAAATGTGTATGAACCAATTCAATGTGTTTGAATGTTATGTTTTGGCATTTCTTGTAAGGACACCTTATTCTACTAGCACCATCAGCACGAGGACGCGCGAACTCGATGAATTCATGTACCCCTTTCGTGTATTCTGGAAAAAACCTACCCCGAGCATTCATCCAACTCTTATCCATGTTTATTAATTCCCTATAACATGTTCAAGTAAATGGTGTTAATTACATTGTCAGAATGTTTATGACGTATGCATTGTGAATCCTTTAATTAACCACCTTCCGTCTAAAGGGTATGAATCCTATCCCATTCAGGAATGTTGCAATTACATTGCGATCAATCGCTCAAATTCCTTCGTCGTAGTCATTATAAATTTCAGCAGCATCTCCCCATAGCTCTCCAAGTACACGAGATGGGGGAAGTGCACATCACCTGCTAGTTTTCCATCACTAACAAATTGTCACCACACCCCACTATGCACCCAGAGAACACAAGTAGAGACATTCGCAAAATATATAATGATAATGACCAAAGCGTGAATGATGACAACAATGTAAATACAACTTCCTAAATTGTCCACATTGGACAATTCAAGAATGGTTGAAATACAACGTCACTAATCGTAAATGAAACAAATAATCAACATGTTCAATTGATTATTAGTCTACATAATATGACTAATAATCAATTGAATTTTAACAATTGATTTGTCCCATATGTACGATGAGGCATGAATGTATAGTAACCATTCTTGAACGGGTCTAAGCTTCAATGCACACATGAAATGACAATAATTAATTTTGCATAAGGAGCCCGTGATAAGTAGGATTTCCATTTATTGTGCATGGTTTCAATTGAAAAGTTCAACATTAATTTACTTGTAAGGTTAAGTTTCGTGACTACAAAATTGGTAGTCAGTAAGTTTATTGCTCATATCACTTTCTTTAATGTCATGGACACTCTCTTCAATATTTCCTAAAGATCCTATTTATTATGTCAAACACTTGAAGCCTTACCTTTCTTTTTCTTTTTCTTAATCACACAACGATGTCCCTTCTTATTAGAAGTTTCATCTTGAGAAGAGCTTCTAGAAATACCTTTCAAGCTTCCATTACACTGCAGAACACTGTCGCCAGACAGAAAAATAACATTTCCATCATCAACTATTATTGCTTTGCTCTTTCCACCACTACTGAACTTGTTATCCTAATAGAGGAAGCCTTGGCATGCTTATTAAGAGTCTCCATTCAAAACTGCCTTATGCCCTAATTAAATTATAAAAGGAGAATTGAGTAACAGAACCTGCAAAACGTGATGGAAGACTAGAAAGAGAAGAATCCGAAGCTAAGAACTTAAGTCTCCACTCAAAACTGCTTTATGCCCTGATGAAAGTGATGAATGTTTAGGAGGAGTAAGTATCAGAACCTGAACAAGAAGAATCTAAAGCTAAGAAATTAAGCCTCCACTCAGAATTGCTCTATGCCTTGATGAAAGTGATGAATGTTTAGGAGTATGAGTATTAGAACCTGCAGAATGTAATCGAGGGGCATCTGAAACTGACACATCATCATGCTAAAAAAATTCATTCTTTTCCATTTGACCATGTCATTAAAGAATAACTGAGCCATTAAAATCATGAACTCTTACAAATTCAGCAGTCAACACCACAACCTTGCTCAACATCCTCAACAATCTTGTCCTTCACGACATCCTCATCAATACTATTAAGAACATAGAAAGCAGGAATTGGGATCCTGTTTCTTTTCCACCCACTGATGTCTAATTTTGAATGCCAATAAAGCTCAATTTTAGACTCATGATTGAACATTTTATTTTCCTGACTTCTAGCTTTGAATAATGCTCAATTTTATAATCATGATTGAACACATTTTAGAATATGACTGACTTCTAATTGTATAATGCTTTGAATGATGACTGAACATTTAGCAGGCTTTCAAGGATATTCAGTTTCTACTACAGCAAATCACCTTCAGGAGACAGAATCTCAACAGAGTTAGACATATCCTTTGAAAGATTAACCTTAACACAAGTTCTCACACAAGTCAAGTTCTTTATTTGCCTAGTGTAAGGATAATCATATGTAAATACAACACTGCCCATATTAATGTAAGGTAAAGGTGTACAGAACTTTAGCCTATATGAGGCAAGGCATAGGCCTTATGGCATTAAGGTGTAAACCTTTTGAGAATTTTAATTTTTATATAAAAATACATAAATAAATTACATGTACTTTAAAAATAAGGAAAAAAAACAACATAATTATAAATGCAATGTAAAAAATAAATATACTTTTTAAACTATTTTTTAGTCATTCAAAATACTAACTTAAATTCATTAAGTAAATCAAGCCAAGAGAAAGTTATAAAATTGCAAAGTTCATATTACTTTCAAGATTTATGATACAACTCCCAATTATTTTGGAAAGGTTGAGGTTCAAGAGTTTTAGAGATAAACTCATATTAGAACATTCCCTTTATATAGACATGTAGTTAAAATTTTCCAGCCAAATCTAAACTTGAGCTTCATGCACCCCAAATGCCTAAAAAAAAAACAAAAAGGCCACAAAAGTAGTGCCTTTCATACAAATGAGCCTTTTTAGGATTTCAAATTTTGAACTCAGCCTCAAGAAGTTTTAGGACTCAGCCTCAAGAAGTTTTAGGATTTCAAATTTTGGCTTGGTGCCATTCCTAATATTGGGGATCACTATTTGGAGGGCTTTCAAATAATTACAAAAATACTAACTTAAAAAAGTCTCCTCGGTACTTAGTGAGGGTAGAGGGTGAGGATCGTACTGGTGTACGCAGTCTTATCCATGCTTTAATGTAGAAGCTGTTTTCTTGGACTCAAAACTCATAATCAACTAGTCACAAAAGAACAATCTTATCGTTAATCATAGGCTCACCCTCACAAAAATACTAGCTTATCTTCTTATTTTTTAAATTCATATAAAAGTTGGACATTTTTTTATTATTTTATAAATTTTTAATTTCTTACTGTATGTTTGAGGGAATGGAACTCAAAATTTGGATTTATATTTCTGTGGACTACAACAAAAAAGGGTATTCAATTTCAAATCCATAAACCCAAATCCAAACTCCTAAAATCCATGATCCCATACACTCCCTCATATATTTTTTAAAAATTCAAAAATAAATTTTTTGCTGCAATAATTTTGTAATCTAGAAATAAAATGAAAAACCATTTGAGCAACTAAATAAATCCTATTTTCTACACTTCTAATACAAATCTTTGAAAACTAAAAAATAAGCTAGAATATTTATAATCTTTTGAAAAATAAAAAATGGATAATGGATAGTATTTTCCACAGGACCTAAAGAGGTTTCCTTTTTTAGCTTTGGAGACCCAAATTGGGTTTGGACCATGCTTTGAAGATCCGTATTTTTTTTCACCTTTGTAAGATTCAATCTTAAGAACCTCGACATGTGCAGATCAAATTCTAACCATCAAGACGTCTCACATAAGACACATTAAAATTATGTGATTCACATAATGCTTGTTCTTTAGAATAGATTAGTTATAATAAGGTAGTTACAATTAGTTAATACAATAAATATATTGTTAGTATAAAACGAATAACAAAATGAAACTTTTTTATGAATCCATAACAAAGCTAAGATAGGGAAAAATTAAATAAGACGCTTTTATTCATGGGCGAAGTATTTTTGAAAATATTACACTGGCTCAAGAAATGGTTCAGTCTTTGCACAAAAAAATAGTTGGCGGCAATGTGATGATAAAACTAGATATGACTAAGGCTTACGATAGAGTGAATTTGAATTTTCTTCAGGAGGTACTTAAGGCTTTTGGTTTCTCTGAAAGGTTTTGCAAGCTCATAAAAAATTGTGTGGAGTCTCTATGGTTTTCTGTTTTGATGAACGGAACCTTTAAGGGGTTTTTCCAATCTACAAAAGGCTTGCGGCAAGGGGATCCACTATCTCCTTATTTATTCATCATAATGGAGGAGGTTTTAACAAGGTTGTTTAGGAAAAACTATAAGACTGGTCGGATTGGTAAATTTAATCATTCGATTGGGACCTCATTGGTTTCGAATTTGTTATATGTGGATGATATTCTTATTTTTGCGAATAGTGGGAAGAGGTTTATGAGAAGTGGTCGGGTAAAAAAATCAGTAAGACTAAGTTAGCATTATTCCTCTCAAAATACATCACTCCCGCTAGGAAGTGTGGTTTATTGAGAATCACGGTTTTCATGGAAGGTAATTCCATGTTTCATATTTGGGTGCGCCTTTGGTGTCTGAAAAATTGTCTTTTAGGACATTGGAGCCTCTTGTGGAGAAGATTAGAAAGAAAATTGTAGGGTGGAAATCTAAGTTGCTCTCGCAAGGTGGAAGATTGATTTTATTAAGACATATTTTGTCTAGCATGCCTATTCATTTGATATCTGTTATTAAGATTTCGCAGGTCACATATTCTCACATTAACTCTCTTCTTTAAAATTTTTTATGGGGAGAGGTGAAAGATAAAATTAAGATTCATTGGCGCTCTTGAGGGAAAATTTGTAAACTTACCTCGGAAGGGGGTCTGGGCCTGAGAGATCTTAAGGAAGTTCAAAATTCTTTTCTCTTGAAATTTGCCTTCAGATTGCTCACTTCTAACAATCTGTGGGCAGATTTTTTCAGAGCTAAATATTGCAGAAATGATCATTTATTAATAAGGAAGGGGAGACCAAATGACTCTTAGTTTTGGAAATCAATTATGGCCACAATTCCAAAAGTTATGGATAATGTTAAAATTTTGGTGAGAGGTGGGAACTCTTCTTTTTGGTTCGATAGGTAGTTGTCATCAGACCCGTTATCTGTAAGCATTGAGGATATTTTGAACAAGAAACTGTGTATTAAGGATTGCTGGCTAAATAATAATTGAAACTCTGATTTAGTATGGGAATTGGTTGGTGCTAATAAAACAAGGGAAATTTTGCAACAGGTGCCGGTGGGTAAAAGTGGACAGGATATTTTTGTCTAGAAGCCTGCCCTGGACGGTAATTTTTCTACAAAAACGGCTTGGGAGGCAATGAGGAGCAGAATTAATAAGTTTTAGTGGAATGGCTGGTTTTGGCATTCTTTATTGCCCAGAAGAATCTCAATTTGTTTATGGAGAGCCTGGTTTAGATGCTTGACTGTAGATGATAGAATTCAGACCAAAGGAATATCGCTGGCTTCAACTTGTGATTGCTGCGTTCAGAGAAGTCAGGAAAACATTGATCATATTCTTTCTTTAGGAGAGGTGGCTTCAGAGGTTTGGTGTTGGGCTAGTGTGGCATTGGGGATTCCTTTCCAACGATCTCTTCTTTGGAAAAATAAAATGGCAAATTGGTTCCACTATGCAAAAAAAATCATCTATTAAAGGTATTTTAATCGGGCTGATTCCATGTTTGATTACGTGGAGCCTCTAGAATCGAAGATGTAAAGCGAGAATGGAAGGAGTTTATCAAAGTGCAGATCAGATGTGGAGAAGTGTTCGATTCTTGGTTAGTTTTATTGCTAAGAGCATCATTTCTTTTCAAAAATTGAAGAAGTCGGACATTAAGATTTTGAATGAGTTTCAAATTAAGCATCGGGGAGTTTGCGATAGGCCTAGAAAAATTATTTCATGGGTTAAACCTCCAGTAGGGTGGATAAAACTTAATTGTGATGGGAGTTGTAGGGGCAATCCGGGTACTTTAGGAGGTGGAGGAATTATTCAGGATTGCCATGGCATGGTAAAAGCTATTTTTTCAAATTATTTTGGCAATGGTATGAATAATAGTGCGGAATTAAAAGCAATCAGGGAAGGAATTCGTTTGTGTAAATGTTTGCATTATGTTAATGTGATTATTGAAAGTGACTCGTGAATTGTAATTGATTGACTTCGGAAAGGTAGATGTACTTTATGGTATCTTTGGGAATTTTGGGAGGAACTCGTGGCAAAATTAGAAGGAGTGAATGTCATGGTGATGCATCAGTATAGGGAAGACAATAGTGCGGCTGATTTTCTTGCTAAAGAAGGAGAAATGGGAAACAATGTAATCTACGAAGAACAACATCTTCTACCACGTTATCTGAAAGGTATCCTTCGGATGGATAGGTAGGGTCTTGTTTCCGTTCGTCGTTAGTTCATCTCTAGAGTTTTGTTTAGTGTATTTCATTTTGTTTTTGGTTGTTTTTATGTTTTTATCTCCTTTGTTAGTAATGTTTAATTTTATTTGTCCTAGTTTGGTTGGTTGGTTTTAACTTGTAACCACGGTATTCCTCCGCCATAAGTGAGGGTTTATTAATAAATAAATGGAGGTGCTGCCCTCTTTTAGTAAAATATATATATATATATATATATATAGGTGCCGCCCTCTTTTAGTAATATATATATATATATATATATGGAAAAATTATTTTCAAATTTCACCATGAAAATATTTATTCCTTTCTAAATACACAACGGATGAAATAATAAGTAATATACAATAAATAACTGCTACCTCTATGACTAAATTTCTTATAATTTTTCATCTTATTTCAAACATCACGTAATTACATGTTAAAATTCAAGTCTCAACCTTAATCCTTTCCTTTTTCCTCCAAAAAAAAAAAAAATGTAATTACATGTTAAAAGTTTGATATGATTCTATTCGTTGGATGAAATAGAACAAAGAATGGAAGGGAACCGGACCCAACCAACCATAAGACTACGGACTTTCTGAAAACAAAACTTACCCTAAACTTTATAACTCAAATGAGGACTTTATTTAGTGTTTTTCTTCTGTTTATTGAGGGAGAAATACTTGCATGTCCCGAATTATCGAGCTCCCACTAAAATTGTGCCAATTCCTCTTGACATACATATTATGATATCTGGAGGGGCAACAATCTTTATTTTTTTCTCATCGGGTTCCTAAACGTGAGAAGCTCAAGATCATTGAAGTTGGCGAAGTGTGGAGAACTAGGACTTTCTTAGTTTCTTTGTTGCAGGACTCATGAGAATTAGGTAAGAGGTAGCGGTATTGGGTTTGATAAAGCAGAGTAGCATTGTTACCAATAATGGCAATGTGACCTTGGCCTCTGCCACCTGTCTCACTGCTCAGTACTGCTCACTCAAGTTAATGAGCTAGGATTTTCCCTTTTCTTCTTTTTTAATAAAGAAAGAAAACTCCATGCCATTTAAGGAGCCTTATCCTTCTTTTAGGAAAAGATTAAGGTTGAGACTGGAAGACAACGCAGACCACCTAGAAGAAGAAGAAGAAGAAGAAGAAGTAGCAGCAGCAGCTTACCGTGGAAGAAAAGAGAGGAGAGGCGGCTGTACGTAGATGCTGTGGGCAGCGGCAGCTGGCGAATACGCTATGGGCGGAGACGCTGTGGGCGGCAGTAGCAGGTGGAGACATTATGGGCGGCGGTGAAAGGCTGAGACGCTCTCTGCTGTGGGCAACGACTTGAGGAGCGAGGAGGGAGGGGCAGGAGTGAGGAGTGAGGAGCGAGGAGGAGGGAGGGGCAGGAAGGAGGAGGGAGAAGGAAATTTGGGGATTTCAGATTTTGAGGGACAGACAGGCAGAGAAGGGATTTTAGGTTTTGAGTAGCACTACTTTTAAATAATTTTTTATTTATTTTCTTAAATAAAAGGACAATTAGTGACGGTTTGTAAAACCGTCACTAATAAAGGGCTAGTAGTAACAAAAATAAAAAACCATCACTACTACTCTGAATTTTTTTTTGTTTATTTTTTTAAATAAAAAGACTATTGGTGATAGTTCTAAAAACCGACACTAATAAGGATCCATTAGTGACGAAAATAAAAAACCGTCACTACTACTCTGAATTTTTTTGTTGGTGATGGTTCTAAAAATCGTCACTAATAAGGACCCATTAGTGACGAAAATACAAAAATGTCACTACTCCTCTGAATTTTTTTTTATTTTTTTAAAATAAAAAAGACTATTGGTGACGGTTCTGAAAATCGTCACTAATAAGGACCTATTAGTGATGAAAATACAAAACCGTCACTAGTGTTCGGAAATTATTTTTTTCTTAATATAAAAGACTATTAGTGACGGTTCTGAAAACCATCACTAATAAGGAACCTGTAATGACGAAAATAAAAAAACCGTCACTAATAGTATGAAATAATACATTTTTTTTTTTATTTTTTTAAATAAACGACCAGTAGTGACGGTGGCAAAATCGTCACTAATATCCCCTTAGTAGTGACAAATTTTCCAAATCATCACTAATACCCTTATATAAATATTAGTAGTGACGGTTAGGTAATCGTCACTAATAAGTGACTTTTAGTGACGAATTTAATCCGTCACTAATGCCCTAAAATCGTCGCTAATATTTTCCCAGAAAAATTTTTGCATGAAAATTGTTTACTGTGTAGTTTTTAGTGACGAAATTGAATTCATCACTAATATTTTCGTCACTAAAAACCAGTTTTTTTGTAGTGTTTTAGGTGTAGATTCCTTGTTTGTATACAAAGTGGATTCAGAATTGTCTTTCATTCTTAGGTTTTCAACATCTTCATTAGCGATTCATTAAAGACAATCGAAAAATATCTTAGGCGAGTTTGCAAGCGCAACGCATGCACCACTGTTTGACCTGATTCGCTACACTAGTTGACTGGTCCAAGCCGACTGGTTGACATGTCCAAATTGTTATTTATTTATTTATTTATTTAATAAAAATATTTTAAACTTTAAAAATCAATAAATAAATATGTTTTATTGCAAAAATTATGAATAGGAGATAGCCAAAAATATTAAATTTTATTTTAAAGCCATTTTCTCATTTTATATTATTTATTTTAATTTAGTTGTTTCCAAATCAAAAAGATAGTTTCTTTTAGGTTCTTTACTTAATTACTTGGTATTTTTTAGGAGATCCAATTATAATATTGAGGCTTTTTAGGAATAAGTTTTGTCCATTTAGATAATTTTAATTAAATTTGCTTGTGTTTTTCTACATTTTTAGGATTTATAAATTATTAAAAATAGTAAAAATTGCAAACAATTTTTGAAAAATACAAAAAATTCCCACTAAGGTTTCTAAAGTGTTTTTTTTAAATTTTTTAAAGTTTTTTGAACTCATTGGCATCTTTATTTGAGTGTGAGGCTCATAGAAATAAAAAAAAACACGAGTCTTAAATGGGTCCTGGTATCTTGTTTTGCTTGCATTTTCTTGTTGTGAATGTTGGAATGATTGAGTTAACTTAAAATGCAGTTGATGGGAACTTTGATAAAGTTTTTTTTGAGAGGTTCATGTTTTCAAATTATATGTGTTGCTTTCATGATGTATGCTGCTGCTTTACTATAATATGATGACAGACCTTAAGATGGCGTCTTGTGTATACTTTTGAGAATCTCATGATCAAGGTAATCATCATCTTGTACAAGGTTGACCTAATATCTAATGGAGGTTAAATATACATCAAATCACATTCACATGATAAAATTCATCCTATTGATTTCTTATCAACAATTCATGGAGAAACTTGCTTTATAGTTTAGATTAATATCCTTTGAGCATCTACCAAGGACAAAGAATAGATTTGCAGATGCATTAGCAATTTTAACTACTATAAAAAGAATTACTGATAAAGAAATGATCCAACCACTGAGTATGAATATATAAAATGATTTAACTCATTATATGGTCATCGAAGAAGTGAATGGAAAGCCTTGATACCACGACATCAAGTAATACTTGCAAACTTAGCAGTATCCATCATATGCATTTGACAATGATTGGAGGACAACTCACAAGTTATCCATGGGATATTACCTTAGTGGGAATACTTTGTAAAAAAGGGGGGCAGATATGACTTTGTTGAGATACATGGATGCTAAAGAAGTAGCTCAAACTATAGAAGAAGTTCACGGAGAGTCATGCTTTACTCACTCACATGGGAACATGTTGGCAAAAGGATCCTAAGAGCTGGCTATTATTAAACTACTATGGATATTAATTGTATTGACTTTGTGAGACGATTCTACAAATGTCAAATATATGCAGACAAGCTAAAAGCCCTATAATTCCATTGCATTCCATGGTGGCTCCTTCGCCATTCCCAGTGTGGGGTATGGATGTAGTTGGACCAATTCAACCGAAGGCATCAAATAACCATTTCATCTTGGTGGCCATTAATTATTTTACAAAGTGGGTTGAGACTATGTCTTAGAGATTTTTTTTTATTGGTCTTTTATAGTAGTGACGGTTCAAAAATAGTCATTGCAGACTTATAATAATGACCAATATAATTTTGGTCACTTAAAAGTCAATAGTGATGACTACAAAATCGTCGTTACAAATCTTGACATATATTTTATGTAAAAGAGAAAAGGGAAATACAATAATGATGGCTTAGAAACCATCACTACAAACTCTTATTAGTGACCAATTTAATTTTGGTCATACTATAAAAATAATAATAATGGTATATAAATCGTCACTACAAATCCTAGCATATATTTTATGCCGAAGACTAAAGGAAAATCCAATAGTAACATTTTGAAAACCATTGCTACTGACACCTAATAATCACCATTTTATATTGTGTCACTACAAACTTAATAGTGATGAATATGCATGGACCATAAATTTGTTGGGAATTAACAACAAATTCCCGAAACCTGTGAGAAACAAAATAGAGAAAGAATACACGCCAAAGAAAAATCAATCACATGCACAAGATAGTTTTTACGTGGTTCGACAATTTTGCCTATGTCCACGGACTTGTAGGAATTTCACTATTATCAGAAAGAAAAATATAGAGAGTGCGGTGGTACAATGCTCTCTCTTTTGTTCTCTCGCGAAGTGTGATCGCTTACCCTAATCACCTAAAAACAATCATTTTATATGCTGCGACTTGGGCCTTACGACCCAATCCTTCGCCCCATGGACTAAGCCCTAGGATAGAGATCTCTCATTAACGAAAAGTCGGGTCATCATCCAAATATAACGCAACTAGGCTCCACAAAAGCCCAACAAAATTAGGAATGTGTCAGTAATACTTTGGCACCAAAATTAGTATGGAAAATGAGACTTTTGATTATGAATTTGTTAGTGATAAATATGTTTTTGTCATTTTAGTGATGGTTTTGTTTTCATCACTAATAATGTGATAGTTGTGATGAACTTGATGTTTGTTACTCTACAAACTCATTGTTTGTGACAATTTTTTGTTTCACTAATTATAATTATGTAACTCGATCCTATTTTTTGTAGTCACATCAAACATATCCATTTCTGTAATATGGTTTAAAATATATCAACGGTAAAATATTTGAATGAAAAACCCAATTCGATTAAATAAACGGAACCTATCAAGCTGATCAAAATCTAGTGCGTGTGTACAAAACGTACATGAAATAAAAAAGACAGTGCTCGTGGTTTTCGAAGACTGCACGGTTTACCACTAAAATTAAGCACAGAAAGAAAACCTAGTAGAGATTCATCATAGCCTTCTTTCTTCCTTGCAACCATATTTAATGAGAAATTATTGTGGGTTTTCATCAGCATCAACCGACGACGTTGACATCATATATTTTCGTGAGTGAGGTGTTAAGAGAGACATTAATTTATTATTTTGATGTGCTCTGGCAAGAGCTGTAGAAATAAGAAGTGAAGACTGAAACTAAGCTCCAAACCTTGGCACGTGATCCCACCAGAAGGGAAAGACGCAGAAGCAACTCAACTCACTACCCCTCCTATATATGCTGGTCCACCCACTCTTAATTCTGCGTAGACCATTTAATATAAAGCAAGGAACGAGAGCCAGGTGGCTGCATCAGCGTGGTACATCTTATCAATTGGTGAAAAAGGGGCTTCGGATCACCACTTATATAATTATATTATCTTTCCTTTCGATCTGTATATATATAAACATTCATATGTTCATGGCACTGTTTGACAGCAAGAGAGAGAGAGAGAGAGAGAGAGAGAGAGCAGTGAGCCATGGGAAGGCCTCCTTGCTGCGACAAAGTGGGTATCAAGAAAGGCCCTTGGACTCCGGAAGAAGACATCATCTTAGTCTCTTATATCCAAGAACATGGTCCAGGAAATTGGAGATCTGTCCCAACGAACACTGGTAAATAATGCTTGCTAGTTATGCACATATGAAAGCTAGCTCTTCAAGTTATATGTCTTTTTTTTTTTTACTTTCTTTTCTCTCAAAGTGGTAGCTCTAATTTCCTTCATGACCAAGACTGACTGAAACCCAGCTGGAAGTGGAATTTCCCATGTTTCTTCTCCTTTGAAGTTATAATGATTTGTGTGATTTCTTGTTTCGGATTTTTTTCTTTACTTACAGTTGCAATTAATTAATTTCCTTCTCTTCGAATATGCTGATGGGAATATTTTCTTATGCATATATATATACACACACACACAAAAGGATTGTTAAGGTGCAGCAAAAGTTGCAGGCTTAGATGGACTAATTATCTAAGACCAGGAATCAAAAGAGGGAACTTCACTCCTCATGAAGAAGGGATGATTATCCATTTGCAGGCTTTATTGGGTAACAAGTAATTCTCAGATATATCTATCTACCTGTCTTAAATTTCTTCATGGGTTGTATACAATTCAAAATTTGCTTCATATCCTCTAAAATTTTCTCTGCAAATAAAATAAACTAAGATAAAATTCCTTCATTTTTTTTTTTTCCCTTAATAATTAATTTAACTTCGGATCATTAATACAGATGGGCAGCCATAGCTTCCTACCTCCCACAAAGAACTGATAATGACATAAAGAACTACTGGAACACCCATCTGAAGAAAAAGCTTAAGAAATTTCAATCAGCTTTGGAGCCCCAAGGGGGATCAGATCACTCGAGCACTACTACTACTACTAATCATTTCTTCTCCAAAAGCATTGTGGAGAGAAGAAGCATAGACATCAGCACTACTGCCCATTCTCCAACAACTACTACCGCGTATGCCTCAAGCACGGAAAACATCTCAAAGCTCCTAGAAGGCTTCATGAGGGCATCCCCAAAGACCAGTATGGCTAATACTACTGCAACCCCTTTCAAGGGAATTAATCATGAAGATGAGAAACCCCATGACTTAGCGACTCGCTTTGGGAATACTTTTGCGGAGGCCGGGACAGGTACTGGTAATTCTGCTGCCGGCCAGTGCTACCGACCCAAGGTTGAGCAAGAAAGCATAATCTCCCAGGAAGAATTCGAATCCATATTATCTTTCGAGAATTTTAATGGGGTTTCCTGGGACAAGTCGTCAGGCGATTCTGCGGTCCGAGATTCCGCCAAGCATGATCAGAAAGGCGATGAGAAGAAGGCAAACAATCCTCCATTGACATTCCTGGAGAAATGGCTTCTGGAGGAAACAAGTGGCCAAGTAGATGAGATTATGGAGCTATCGCCAATGTTCTAATAAAATCATATATCCATGCATCCTCTCTCTCCCCTTTTTCGTTTTGTTTTCTCTTGTTTTTTTTTTTTTTCGGTAATTTAGTTTTACATAAGGTACCAATAAAGAATGCATGGAGATCATTTCATCTCTATCTCTAGTTCCATAAGTTTACCATACACATGCTTTAGCTGGGGTTTCTAAAAAGTTGGAAGCTCTATGCATGCATGCAAATTGTAACCCTTAATATTGATCTGAATGGATTATATCTAAAGAATTGATATGCAAGCGTGAAATATATAGAACTTTCTGTTTCGTTTTTCAAAGAAAGAATGGAGAATAAATGAGAAATAATACAGCTAATTTGTGATAGTTATGCATATTGAATTACGCTCCAATTATGGAGTACTACTACACAGGGATAGGGTCTGAATCACCCCCCATAAGGACTATCGTATATCTGACCCACATTTGAAAAAAAAAAGGAACATTGAAAATAAAATTGAAAGCATTCAAGTCGGCCACCATATAATTATATCTGACAGCCAAAAAGTTGAAAGTAATAACGAGAGCTTAATTTACATAAAAAATAAATATATCTATAACTTGAGCTTTTATTAAGCTTTTATTTATGCACCTACCCACGTCGGTTGTGGGTCATCTTTCAGCATCGGCGGTGGTCACTGGTCACAACACAGATTGATTTCAATTACCAAAAGAATCAAGACTCTCAAATATATCTCCAGTTAACATTGTGTTTGAAAGTTTGAAGTTGGATTTTATGTGAATTTAAATGAAATCAAAGGTAAAATTTCAAAAATACAAATAATAGCTTATTATTTGACATTTTTGAATTTTAGATTTAGATTTCTTCGAACATGAATGAAAATGGTTTATATAAGTTGGGAGACTCGGCAAATCTAATTGGATTACATAATGGGGGAGATGTGCTCATGAGAAGTAAGTAGATGTCACACCAATGGCATTACATAATTAAGTTGTGTGACATGACTGCACAAGCTTAACTTTTGCCATTTTATTGTAGGAGAAACCTAAGGGTCCATTTAGTTATGAAAGGTGGTTTTTATTTTTTAAAAGAATTATAAAAATTTCATCTTATTTTTAAGTTTTTCAAGATTTTTATTAAAAGGTGGAAGTAAAGAGCGTAAGTGCTTATTTATGCAATAAAGATTTTCATTTTTTATTTTTAGATTTTAGAAAATAATCACAATATAAAAACAACTAATTTTTCAATTTTCTAAAACTTATACAAGATAATGTTTTGGATTGTGGATTTTGGGACTTTAATTTGAATATGCGTGGGTTTGTAATTAAGAAATTCAATATAATTTTATGCTATATTATGTTTAAATCCATCCAAATTCAAATCCAAATCCATTATCCAAATTCCATGCTTCCAAATGTAAGGTAAGGAATCAGAAATCGATATTTTCAATTTTCCCACATAAATTTTAAAAATTAGAATTAAAATTATTTGAAAATTTAAAATTAGAAAATAAACTATTTTCCCAAATGAGTAGGACTAAAACTTGTGACAAATTATTTATTTATTTATATTTTTCATATATTCGAATTTTACAAAACTGAAAATAAGCTACCTTTTTAATTCTTTAAAGAACTATAAGTGAAAAATAAAAATTGTTTCTACTCCTAAATGGGCTTAACTTTTTTTGACTTTTCTAAACCTTCTCTGTCTAATTTTAATGTTTCAATGACTTGACGCTAAGTACATTTAAACTCCGTTTGAAACGTTAATTAATTTATAGTGTGCACATGAGACTGGCTTGCAGCATAAGGGAGTGGAACATCTGACATAAAATTAAGTTAAAAAAAAAACGAGACGCACAAGCTAGGCAAAATGAGAGAAGGTGTCACGAAAGTCTTGCAGCAATTTAATGCATGGTAAGAGAGAGGCAGCATGCTCGGCCTGCGACCCTCTTTTAGAGAAATTGGAGGAGAGAACACGTGACCTTTTTGACCTTTCGGTGCCAAGAAAGGGAGTGGAATCCATGGCCTCCTTTCGTGAGCACCATGCCAAATTTTCACAGGATACTGAAGACTACCACACCACTATATGCTACCTTTGTTTCCTTATTGTCACACAGTCTAAATCTCATCAATCTCTGCATGCCATGTTGCAAAGCTCTAGCTTATTATAATTTCTGGTTGGCTTAGTATATCAAGGGTTTTTGTTTGCTTATCTTTCTTCTTCTTCATTTTTTTTTTTTTTTTTTTTCACTTTTAAGTTGCATAGCATGCACAGTGATACTGGAAAATGTATTATTAAAGGTCGCCTTAGTCGAGATAAAAGAGCTAAAAAAATATATAAAAGCTGCACTTAGAGTAGGGAACGCAGATGCTGCTTCCAGGAGAGTGGGATTTCTTGGCCTGACGTACGTGCATGGTGAGATTCTCAGTTTCAGAAACAAAATGTCATGAAAGACGAGTACTCCATCCGCGCATCTTTTGTTTATTATGTCATAAAAGGAGAATACTCCATCTTTTTTTTTTTTTTTCTATAAAAATCAACAGTCTACTGCGATTTAATTAGACTTCAATTCTTGATCTCTGTAGAGACTTGGAAAATAATAATAATTAAATAATACATTGAATAGTATAAAAGTCCTAGATGGGGAGAAGAATGTCATCAAGGATGGTTTCCAACAAGCTGAGCCATTTGCCAGTACAGGAAGTCAATATGATTCGAATGTGGCATGACATGGTGACAATTATGTTGTGGCACAACATGGTGACAATTATGTTGTTGAGGAAGAAGTTGATTCTATAGTATTGAATAGGGTTGGTGCCACAGTAGAACATGTAGGAACTATTGACATTGAAATTGATGATGTACATGTTGACTTCATCAACAATGATGAAACTGATATCAAAGATGAAACAATGGTGGATTACTATACTAAGGAGGACGAGATACTAGAAAGTGATGATGATACCGATATTGAGGATTTGTAATCATACTACATTTCATAGGGGATAAACATATTATGTTGTCATATTACATTCCATGTATCTGATCTGTATAAATAACTAAAAATACATAGCAGACCCGATACAACTAGAGCATGTCGATGTCGATGCATCATCAACATAGTGTTGTAATAATGGTTGGATAAAAATGCACAGTGGAATAAAACACAACAAGCAACACAACCAGTATATAAAAACAACAAGAACAACAATAACACGAAAATTTACATGGTTCGACAATGCCTACATCCACAGAAGCAATCAGAACAACAATTTCACTAAGAAATTATAGAGTACATAATAAACTTCTCAAAATAATCTCTCTATTCTCACAATACCCTCAGATAAGGATATATAGACTTTCCTTCGGAGGTTTCCCCCAAAAAACCAACCAACTTAACGTTCAAATTCAAATTTTGAATTTCTGTCTCGCAGCCTAGAAACAAAACCATCGACGGTTTTCCTGAGATTTCCTGAAACCATCAACGGTTTGAGATAACGAGAGCAGTTTTTGAAGATGTTTGAGATTTCAGTGAAACCGTCGACGGTTTCAGAAAAGCCACAACTTACACTTTGCTAGTCTTCGAGCAAAGCAAAATCTAAGAAAACTACTAAATCCTACCTACATCCTCTTTCGCGGGAAACATGTTTTCATTTACCGTATGCAACAACGCTTAAAACCCCTAGGTTGATCCTAGTGGACGAGTTCTAGTCTCGTGAGGGTTTCCAGGGCGACACCCACAAACACCAGTTCAGTGAATCATGAAATAAAGTCAAATGCAATAAAGTTTATACTAATTTACTTACAAGAATATACCCTGATTACATCCAGGCCTTTTCATACACGACTCTAGTATACACACTAGGTTGATGAAGCATAGAAACCAAAACAGGACTTAAAAGCATAAATTTAGTGGTCTCGATTGACTGAACCATTAGCATTATAAATGCCTTCGTCTACTGAATTGGTCAGAAGTCAACATGTTGACTTCTCTCGATCGATCATTCTATTTTGAATGCACCGTCCTAGGTCGATCAAACCATAATGTAACAACCTGAAAATTTATGCCTTTTTTTTTTTTATACTGTTAAATTATATTATTCTGATATCCCTGGTAAATTTTACTATAACATACCTATGCAGTAGAAAACATAAAATCATAAAACCATAATTACAATACTAGAATTTCAATATTATCCCCAAAATATACATACACATCATTCTAGAAACATCCCTCAGACCTCCTAAATCACTAAAAAATATAGCTCCCTGAAACACTTACCCTCCAGAAAGGGCAGTACAAATGTCCCCTCTATCGCCGAGCCTGATCTATTCGTCTAACTGGATCACCTAAAATATTTAAATTACTAGGATGAGAAAACTCTTAGTAAGACGAAATAAGCTATTACCAGTGTGTGGCAACTGAGTTTACATGAATAATATACTGTTAAACAACTGAAACTGAGATGACATGTAAAATAATATACAGTCTAACTCACACCTATGTGGCTTAAAGTACAATTGTTTCTGGATTTTCTATTTAATCATACTTCTAGTAATTATAAATATATCTGCTATTTTTCTGAAAATCTATATATATATATATATATATATATATATATACATAACTATAAAAAATTCTTTGGATGGTTGTATGTCATGATTTAACCCCTCACGACAGGGCTATGCGGCCCGAAGGCGGGACTTAACACTGGTTGGCCTACTAGGATAAGTCAACTGAAACCTTTATCGTCAAATCAACCGCCTTAACCCAGACTACTGGGGAGTCTGCAATCTCTCGCAAGGCATGATCGACTACTCATAAAATCCACACACTATCTGAGATATGTGGTCGCACTCTAATCTGAATAGCTACGCTACCATGCTCTAAAATATGAACTGTCCCATTAGGGTCTGATAATATATAATACTGTTTAATATATCTTATTGTTTTACCATAATTTTGTTCAACTGTAATAACCATGATACTATGAAACTGTGTTAACCATAACATTGTAATAAACTGATTTGTATAAGTTGAAATATCTGTATGTTATGGCTCTGAAGTCTGTATATCATGGTATTCTAAAAATGTTATAAAATATATATTTTCGTGTGTAAACTGTAAATCATGATATTCTAAAAGCTGTATAAATTCAGTACTGATTTGCTATTAACTCATGCGATACAACTAGATAAATAAAAACCCCTATACTGAAATCAGTATTTTCCCTGATAAAAATAATCTATAATTTGTAAAATTTTCTTGGAAACATATAATTTCATACTATAAACCAACCATAAATCATATCCCAGAATACACATGTTTTACTGATAAAAATTTTAGAATTACTAGCATAGCATATTTCCTTTACCTAACTAACTAGGAGGTCTGACTCCAACTCTATCTCCACACCTATAGTGTATCAAACACAATATTTGCCAGAGATAGAGTTGGAGTCAGGCCTCCTAGTCAGTTAATAACTATATTCCCAAATTCAATCAATCCAAATTCAGATAATAACTATATTCGGCTTTTCCCCCAGCTCACATATTTCTTTATTCATAAAATTCTAAACTACTAATTATTTGCCAACATTACCGGCCTGAATTTTGGAGTAAATACCCACTAGGCTCCTCAACTCATGTCTGAGGTATTTGGAAACACAAACCCTGAAATCACAACACCCTAGTTTATTCAACTCAAACTTCAGTATATTCCCATCTTATACAAAATATGAGTTTAGAAAAGTCTGATAACTACAAAAGCCTTAAATAACATACTTACCCTTATTTTGGGATGGTGCCTAAACTTCTCAAACCAAAATTTTGTTCCGATAAGTTGTAGAGAATCTCCTTAGGATCATCGTGGTAGCTTCTTATCATCGAACCAAGGAAAAACAGGGTCGAAATCTTAGAGAGAAGTGAGAGAAACCATAGGTAGAGAGAGAAAATATAGAGAGAAGTATTTTCCTCACTGAAAATGTGATTTTTGCTCTTATATAGACGAATGGTCATGTGGTTTCGTCAACGAGACACGTCGACGAACTAAAAAAGGTAGTTCATTGATGAAGGTGATGAGCTCATCGATGAACCAAAGGGTCTAAATTTCCCCCTCTTGGTATCTCTTCATCGACGAGACATTGAAACTTGTCCACGGACCATACAAGGTGTTCGTCAATGAACCATGCTTTGTCCCTTTTGAATTTTCGTTTCTCTCTATTATTTAATTGTTATTATTTCCCGAGTCTCTACATTTTTCCCTCCTTATAAAATTTCATTCTCGAAATTTTCTAACTGTACTATACACCATCATCTGAGAAAAGATTTACTACTTATTTTATTAATTACCCTCACTTGTGGCGGAGGAATACCGTGGTTACATTTATGATTCTGGGACATTACAAGTATACACATAAAATAAAATTCTCCCAAAATCAAAACACTACGTATCCTATGATCTACATCATTTTCTTAGAATACAAAAATTTAGTTCATTCCGAAAATTAAATTCAACATAACATATTTCACCATATTTTCTTCTATTTGGAGTGTACGGGAAAAATCAACACTTGCAGCAGTGCAGTCGCGCGTCACGAACACCCCGAACACCACCGTTGTTCGCCGCCTTTCGATTCTGAAAAGATATTATTTTTGCGTGCCTCCAACTCTCCTTTGCTGGCAGTGTATGTATCTTCACAACACCCCCAAAAGAAAACCACAAGAAAGCTAAAAAAAAAAAAAATTTTTTTCAAAAAAACTCTGTGGTGCGGCCTCCTTTAAGCTCCAGCGCATCCTCCTCTCCAGCGCCTACTGCCCCCTTTTCTCTTCTTGCGCACGACTCCCCCATAGAAACCCTATGCCTCCTTTCCTATTTGACTTTTCCAAATTCATTTTTCTTTCCTTTCTTTTCTTTCTTTCTTTCCTTTATTTGCCTTTCTTTCTTTCCTTTTCTTTGTACCCAACGCCTCACCCTGCTGAGATGAACCAGCTGCATGGCCGGGTCACATCTCATTTTTTTATTTTTTAATTTTTTTTTTCAAAGGTACACGAACTGCCCTCCTCCTTCAAGCCCATAACTCTCAAAGATTAAAACATAAAAGGTGTAGAGGTCTTTTTTATATTTCCTTATAATTTTGAATCGTCTCGATCGAAGCTCGGATGAGAAAGTTACGCCAAGATTACAAAGAATTGTCGAAATAGTCCATAAAACGGCGTATGCTAACTTCACATCTAATTTCGATCTTGATGCACCCAGTATTTTGCAAAATGCAAAACATGAAAATTTTAAAACATTTTATTATCTTTCTATGGAATCCTAAGTCATCTGAATCGGAGGTTGGATGAGAGAGTTACGCACAGATTAAAAAGTGTCGTCGGTTTTTAGCTTCCGATAGTTGCCCTGCAATAAAAAATACCAAAATTTCATAAATTACTTAATAAAACTCAAATATTATAAATAGAACACAATGTTAGAATATTGAGAGTAATTAGGTATTTAAATATAAAATATAATTCACAATGCATGAATTAAAGCACCTAATTACACAATATAAGCGCATAATCAATAGCAGGAAAATATATGTCGAAAAATACCTCCCTAAATCAGCTCTAGGTCATAGCCACTAGTATAGGTCTCTGGTCCGCTAATAATTTTGTAGCCATCAACCATCTCTCGGCCTTGCCTGTCAACTTATATGTGGCACAGAGGACCCTTTGCTCATCGGTTCAGTGAAGCATCGTCAGTACTTTCTCAATCTCCTACATCTAGTTCTCAAAACCTGTAGGATCAACTCCTTCTAAAAATGCTGGAGGATTCATCTTCATAAACTTTTCTATCGTACACCCTTGGGCTACAGATGGGCCTCCTTGTTCCTTAGAGCTCTGTGCAATCTCAGTCATACCCTACTAAGCAACACTACGCAATACTTGAATCCCCGCCACCCATGCTAGAAGGCCCTGCACCATCATCACCACTAGCGTGAGCACTACTACCTCCAGGGTCCATCCTACAATATTACCAAATTATTCTGAGAATCCGAACCTCATAATGCTATTCTTACATTGATATAACTAAAATATCCTCATGCCACCTATTACTAATTTAAGGCGTAGTCCCACCATATGGAAATAGAAACCGACCATAGTTTACTATGGTTTTCCTGAAATCGTCACCTTAGGAAAAATACAGAAACCACGCCAAAGTTCCCACTTCTAGACTGCAGAACAGAACCCTAAATTCTCACATCCTAATTTTTCAACATTAACTTACTGAAATTCTATTGTATCCCAATTCCTATCCTTTCCAAAATTCCATCCTATATTCTGGTATGGTTTTTCGCTGTACATTAAAGTGTACAGAACCTAGCAACCTAGGCTCTGATACTAAATTCTAACGACCTAAAAATTTATGCCATTTTTTTTATACTATAAAATCATATTACTCTGATATCTCTAATAAAATCTACTATAATATACGTATGCAGCAGAAAACATAAAATCATAAAACCATAACTACAATACCAGAATTTTAGTATTATCCCCAAAATATACTTACACATCACTCCGAAAAGATCCCTCAGACCTCCTGTTGGCCTTACAAGGCTTAACATCTTGTTTTTATGCTAACAAACAAGTATAACTTAACATGCTTTGTTTAAGTGATGTATTTTCAGGACTCAATGATGAATGCAAGGTTAAAGAATTCATGAAAGCTTATATTTCAAAGAAGGATGATCAGTATAAAGCTTAAAGCATGGATTCAAAAATGGATTTAAAGATAAAGCTTGAAGATCATGAGAGCATGAGGATTAAAGAGAACTTGATGAAAGCTCAAAGAAAGATGAAGCAAGCATAAAGACCTCAAGGAATTCAAGAATTGAAAATTTGAAAGAGTTTGTAGGAAATTTCATGTAAGTACTTCAAAGAATTTCAATATGGATGCATGAAACTCTTAAGTAAATTTATTGGACCTAGATACCTTTGAACATACTTGGAAAATATTTTTATAAGGTCAAAAATTGTTTCAAAAAGGTTAGAATTTTTTTTGGAATGAAAAGCACCAAAAAGAGGATTTTCCAAATGCTGTCAATTTTTATACATCCACATTGAGGTGTATTTTTCTCTTTCCAAAACTCTTTATATTAAAAAGTGTTCAACAAAAATGTTGTATAATTGTATCTTAGCTTTCATTTAACACCAAGATCATTAAATTTGGAGTTATATAGAAAATTTTATGACTGAAATACTGAAGGGTGCTTGAAGCTGATAGCAGCATTGTGTTCCACTAGTAGATTGCCTGAACCATGAAAGGTGCTTGGGTGGTCAAGCCAGGCGACTGGCTGTGTCCTGTAAGGTGACTACCACCCTAATGCCCCTATTGCCCCTTTAAAAATAACATGGTAGGCGACTGCCAGATCGTGGCAGGCCACTGCCACTCGAACAGAATTTCAAAAAACTTAACGGAAACATTTTTTAAAAGATTTGCTGAGGGCTCAAACTTTGTGAGAAATTGGGGAATACTCCAAGTCACTTGGGGATCAAGTTAAATACCTTTTAAACTCTATAAATAAGCCTTAAAGATCATTGAATTAAGAACCAAGAACCAAGAATTCAAATAAGTATTCAAAAATTCTCTCAATTGCTCTCAACCCTCAAAGGCTCTTTCACTCTTATCTTGTGTACGAAATTTTCTGAGATCTTGCTAATTCAATCACCAATCTTGTGCTACAAATTCTAAATCTTTCAGTCTTTGAAATAATTAATCAGCGATATACTTCATTGAGCTTCAAGTTAAATTCTATATTGTTATTTACTTTGAAGTATATTAGTTTCTAAGTTGTTGTACTAATCAGCTCTTTGTGTGAGCAAGTTCTTGTACACATCTATTTGATTTATTTCTTGTAGATTGATGATTCCAAGGATTGTTTGGATCATTGGCTAAGCAAGGGGATATTACTTAGAGAGGCAGGCTCTAGCCCTGTTAAGGAGTAACCGGACGAGAGGATATCGTTTGGAGAAGGCAGGCTCTAACCTTAACCAAGGAGTGTTGTAAAGGTTTGTTCCACCCGTTAAAGGAATAGGTTTAGTGAATCCTTTGGTGTTTTGCCAAAGGTAAGGACGTAGGCTAGGTATAAGTCGAACCTCGTAAAAATTTCCATCTCACTCTCTCTTTCCCTTACTCTTTATTTTCTGCATATTTAAATTGTATGGATGGTTTAATTGATAATCATATATACTATGTAATAGAATCAAGTAAAATTGAAGTCTAATTTTGATTTGGGTTGCGAAAACCAAAAGGGAGTACGTTGGTTATACCATACCTTGTGGAAACCATATGGGAGTACGTTACTTGGTTAACAGCCTAAGGATAAATTAATTGAGAGTTTAGTTGAGTTCTGAATTTTGAGAAGAATATAGATATTGTGTTGATTGGATGTTGTATTGCACATCATATTGAAGAAGAAAAACAATCAATACAGGGCTTTAAATCAGCAAGTAGAAATTTTATATATACAGGGCTTATATAAGCAAACAAACTATTTTAAGTGCTGCAGGTAACTTGTGATTGGCAAATCATTTGGTTGTTTGTTTTCAAATTGTGGATGATTGGCTTGGTTACTTGAATGATTGGTTTGGTTATTTGGTTGTTTACATAGTTGTGTTGATTGATTGAATTAAAAGAACTAAGTTCTTGAGTGATTAAAGAATTAAACAAGCAAGTCAAGAATTAGCTCAAAGAAATAAAAGAAGGTTAAGGATTCGTAAAAGGAATTAAAAGAAATTTTTATAATCCAATTCACCCCCCTCTTGGGACTACATCTTGCTTTTCACCTCCTAAATCACTCAAAAATACATCTCCCCGAAACACTTACACTTCTGATAGGGTAGTACAAATGTCCCCTCTATCGTCGAGCATTATCTGCTCATCTAGCTGGATCACCTGAAATATTTAAGTTACTGGGATGAGACTGTAATGACCCGAAAATTAAGTAAGTAGGAAATATAATGAATAGAATGGATTAATGGATAATAAGGGGAAGAAAGGAAGAATTTTTAAGAAAATAACAGGCCTCGTCAACGAATGTCCTGTATTCATCGACGAGTGTCCTACAAAGCTTGTAGACGAACTCGGTTTCTTGTTGACGAAGGAATCCCAAGAGAGTATATTTGGAACTCTGAATTTCGTCAACGAAGGTATCTTCTCATCGACGAAGTCTCTATAGTTCCTCGTCGACGAATCGACGTGTCTCATCGACGAAGCCCTACCTATAAGTAGAGAGTTCTTCATTTTCAACGTGAATTACACGAACTCTCTCTCCTCTCTCTCTCTCTCTCTCTCTCTCTCTCTCTCTCTCTCTCTCTCTCACTCTTTTTCTCTTTAAAACGAAGCTCCAGCCTTCTCTCTTCGATTTCGGGCCGATTTTGACCTAGTTTGACGACCCGGAACCGCCACGAGGTTTGTACGATCATTCTCATCAAGGCTGTAGGAGCTGATCATTGGATTGTGAGGTTTGGGAAACATCCCAAAATCAGTTAGTTATTTTGGGATTTTCTTAAGGAATGTTGTTATTTGGAGCCTAGGAAATAGTAAATAAGTATTTTATTTAAGATTTAAGTTAATTGGAATTTATTTTAATTAAGTTAGGATTTTTGGATTCAGAGTCCAGGTGAACGCTGTGGGTATCAGTTCGGGGATCTTACAGGCGTAGTTTGAAAGTCAGGTAAGGGGGAAATTTATATATTAATTAGGTTTTTATGAATGAAAATGGACGATGTGTTATTTGTGTATATATGTTTATATGTGGGTTTAAAATGCCAGCCATGAAATTTATGTTTTTTGAGCCTAGGATTGTTATATAGTTATGTATATGTGAAAGTAAACGAATGAAAGTGAAAGAGATTTTCTGAGAAATTAAGTAAGAAATGAAATGTAATTTCAGTATATCAATGTTAATTATGAGTTGGCTTATTTTTTAAGAAATGCATATGAAATTTACTGCTAAAACTGTGTGACATGAGATTCTGTGCAAATATATGTTAGATATATGAGATGCATGTTAAGTAAGTAAAGCTTTATGAATAAAATATGATATGGACAATGTTGCTTGAGTATGTTAAATACAACCATGAAAATGTAAGACAGCTGAAAGATAGCCATGTTAGCAGATTCTAGCGCATTTCTATGTGGTAACTAACTGTAGCAAATTCTAGCACATTTCTAAGTGAAAACTAACAAATGATGGATAAAGACCAACTGTAGTACAAAGGAATGAAATGAAAATTTTATGTAATGAAATGACAATGCAATAAAATTAAATGTGAAATGTGAACGATACAAGTGGGAAAGAGTCACCTAAAGTGAAACGAAATGTATAGTTAAGCTATGAACATGAATGAATGTGTATGAACGAATAATGATAGAAAGAATGATGTATTATGATATTAGAAGTATGTATGTACGTAAAACATGTTATGATTGGGCGAGGCAAACTCTTCGCCTAAGGGCTTGCTGAGTAAGGCGAGTGCACTAGTAGCTTCAGATATGGTAGTAGTTACATAACGTACTAGGGCAGAGGGAACCTACTTTTATGAGCGGGTAGATTTCCCTATCCTTAGGGCCTTTGCCAGTAAACTATTGTTGAATGTGTGAGTCGGAAATAAAATAATTAGGAAATATAATGAATAAAATGGATTAATGGATAATAAGGGGAAGAAAGGAAGAATTTTTAAGAAAATAATAGGCCTCATCGACAAACGTCCTGTATTCGTCAAGGAGTGTCCTACTAAGCTCGTTGACGAACTCGGTTTCTTGTTGACGAAGGAATTCTGAGAGAGTATATTTGGAGCTCTGAATTTCATCGACGAAGGTATCTTCTCATCGACGAAGTCTCTATAGTGCCTCATTGACGTATCTCGTCGACGAAGCCCTGCCTATAAATAGAGAGTTCTTCATTTTCAGCGTAAATTACGTGAACTCTCTCTCCTCTCTCTCTCTTGAAAACGAAGCTCCAGCCTTCTCTCTTCGATTTTGAGCCGATTTTGACCCAGTTTGACAATCCGGAACCGCCACGAGGTTTGTAGGATCATTCTCTTCAAGGCCATAAGAGTTGATTGTTGGATTGTGAGGTTTAGGAAACATCCCAAAATCAGGGTAATTTAGTTATTTTTGGATTTTCTTAAGGAATGGTTTTATTTGGAGCCTAGGAAATAGTAAATAAGTATTTGCTTTGAGATTTAAGTTAATTGAAATTTATTTTAATTAAGTTAGGATTTTTAGATTTAGGGTCCAAGTAAACGTTGTGGGTATCAGCTCGGGGATCCTACAGGCGTAGTTTGAAAGTTAGGTAAGGGGAAAATTTACATATTCAATCAGGTTTTTCATGAATTAAAATGGATTATGTGTTATTTGTGTATATATGTTTATATGTGGGTTTAAAATTCCAGCCATGAAGTTTATGTGTTCTGAGCCTAGGATTGTTATATAGTTATGTATATGTGAAAGTAAACAAATGAAAGTGAAAGAGATTTTTTGAGAAATTAAGTAAGAAATGAAATGTATTTTCAGTATATCAATGTTAATTATGGGTTGGCTTATTTTGTAAGAAATGTATATGAATTTTACTACTAAAACTATGTGGCATGAGATTCTGTGCAAATATATGTTAGATATATGAGATGCAGGTTAGGTAAGTAAAGCTTTATGAATAAAATATGATATGGAAAATGTTGCTTGAGTATGTTAAATGCAACCATATAAATGTAAGACAGCTGAAAGATAGCCATGTTAGCAGATTCTATCACATTTCTATGTGGAAACTAACTGTAGCAGATTTTAGTGCATTTCTATGTGGAAACTAACAAATGATGGCTAAAAACTAGCTGTAGTACGAAGGAATAAAATGAAAATGTTATGCAATGAAATGACAATGCAATGTAAAACGTGAAGGATATAAATGGGAAAGAATCACTTAAAGTGAAACGAAATGTAAAGTTAAGCTATGAACATGAATGAATGTGTATGAACGAATAATGATAGAAAGAATGATGTATTATGATATTAGAAGTATGTATGTACGTAGAACATATTATGATTGGGTGAGGCAAACTCTTCGCCTAAGGGCTTGTTGAGTAAGGTGAGTGCACTAGTAGCTTCAAATGTGACAGTAGTTACATAACGTACTGGGGTAGAGGGAATCTACTCGTATGGGTAGGTAGATTTCCATATCCTTAGGGCCTTTGCCGGTAAGCTAATGTCGAATGTGTGAGTACGAGATTAATCTAGCACTTGAGGGCTTACTGAGTTAGGTGAGTGCCCTGGTATGCTTTAGTTGTGGCCTTAGGGTTACCTAAGTATCAAAGCAGAGGGGCGCTACTTGTATGGGCGGGTAATCACCCCTATCATTGGGTAATCTCGAGGGTTAAATATTTGCATGTGATTGTGTAGGTTTAGAAAATGATTTTAGTGTTGCATGACGATTTGAAAATGAAATCAAAATGTTGTGTATTTACCTCATATTGGCCTCGCGCTATTTTAATATGTATGTTTCTTCCCTTACTGAGACGTGTCTCACCCGAATATGAATGTTTCTTTTTTAGGACATCCTCGAGGTCGGGCTTAGGAGGTCGAGGGTATTTTTAGCATTTTTGGAGGACTATATAAAGAAACAGGGTATATGTTGATAATATTTTGGGGATGTATATGCTATGTTATAAGTCTTTATGTTTTCAGTCTATGGAGAAAAGAATGTTTGTGGACATACTGGAATGTTATGAAATTATGTATTTATGGAAATGCAGGTGTTGGACAAATTTTATGGATTTCTAGATAGGTTATAGCAAACTCTGGTATTATGGAATGTTGGTATTGTAGAACTATGTTTATGGAGATTATGTTTATGTTTTCTGCTGCGTATGTATGGAATTATGGGATGTCAGGATTTTATCAGGTATAACGCGCCGGACCCTGGTTTAAGGGTTCAAGGTGTTACATTTTGGTATTAGAGCAATGGTTTTGGGATTTTGAGGATTTAGGAATAATCTATACCAGAGTATAGGAAATAGTTAGGATAAGGATACTAGATGAATATATTAGATATTGAGAAGTAGATATGGTGTAGGGAAGTATAGGATCTTGTTTTTTGATTTAGAGGCGAAATTACATCAACGATTTCTTGTGATTTTTCTGAAGCAGTTGACGGCCTTAGAAAAGCCACGGTAAACCTTAGATGTTTTTGTTTCTGAATTGTGAGACTAACCCTTAAATGGAGATTTTGGATTTTGTTTAATGATTATATTATTTAAAGTTTTAATATGAAATTCTTATCTCTTCTTTGTCCTATTTTTCAGGATGGATTTTGGAGATGAGAATATTGAGGCTAAAGGAAGAGAGGATTTAGTGACCTCTAGCGAGGAAGAAATAGATACCTTTAAGGTGCTGCGAGGTATCGTCCGTCAAGTTAAAGCAGAAATGAAGAAGGATCCAAAAGAACAGAACTGTCCACCTGCAGGGCAGGGCTGCATCATAAAAGAGTTTATGAGGATGAACCCTCCAGCCTTTATAGGAGGACCTGATCCAGTGGTAGTAGAGAACTGGGCACAAGAGATAGAAGAGATCATGACTGTACTCGACTGCACAGACGAGCAGAAGGTCCGTTATGCCACTTTCAAAATGATAGGAGAAGTGAAGTTTTGGTGGCTTTCTGCGAAGCTGCTGGAGGATTAAAGGGTCGTAAAGATAGCTCTTACCTGGGAGAGGTTGAAGGAGTTTTTCTTTGACAAGTATTTTCCTTCATCTGTCAGAGATGAGAAGATTGAAGAGTTCACCAATCTGATATGGGGAGACATGACAGTTACGGAATATGCGGCTAGATTTATAGAATTGTCACAGTTCACTCCATTTCTAGTCCCAAATGAAGCAAGGAAGGCTAGGAAATTTAAGAAAGGTCTAAGGCGCAGAATCGACGAGCTGGTGGTCAAGTTTCAAGTCCAAAATTTTTTAGAATTAGTTGACAAAGCCTTAGTGTTGGAAAAGAGTATCCAGGGCAGCACTGAGCCTTCATGGCAGAAGAAGAGCTCTGTACCATCTGACTTTCAGTCTGAGGCCAGTCAGGGATCAGCGAAGAAAGGGAAAGAAGCAATGGGATTTGTATACCCGAAATGTGATAATAGGAGCGAACGCTGGTATGACACTCTGAATTGTTATAAGTGCGGTAAGCCAGGGCACCACAGGAAAGATTACTGAGAAGCTGCTCAGAATCAAGACAAGGGAAAGCAGCATATACCACTTGGAAGAGGTGGTCCGCCTCGACTGTACACACTCCGAGCTGAGGAGGATGCCATCAGAGAAGTAGCTATGAGATAATTCAATTTAATGAATAATGATTAAATGAATTATGTGATTACATGCATGTTAAGTTCTTATGATGGTATTTAGTAAATGAGTTTAAGTCATGTAAAAGAATGATTAGATAGTAAAATTTCGAGGACGAAATTTCTTAGGGAGGAAAGAATGTAATGACTCAGAAATTAAATAATTAGGAAATATAAGGAATAAAATGGATTAATGGATAATAAGGGGAAGAAAGGAAGAATTTTTAAGAAAATAATAGGCCTTATCGACGAATGTCTTGTATTCATCGACGAGTGTCCTACTAAGCTTGTAGATGAACTTGGTTTCTCGTTGACGAAGGAATCTCGAAAGAGTATATTTGGAACTCTGAATTTCATTAACGAAGGTATCTTCTCGTCGATGAAGTCTTTATAGCGCCTCGTCGACGAATCGACGTGTCTCGTCGATGAAGCCCTACCTATAAAAAGAGAGTTCTTCATTTTTAGTGTGAATTACGCGAACTCTCTCTCTCTAAAACGAAGATCTAGCCTTTTCTCTTTGATTTTGGGCCGATTTTGACTCGGTTTGACGATTCGGAACCACCATGAGGTTCATAGGATCCTTCTCTTCAAGGCTGTAGGAGCTGATCGTTGGATTGTGAGGTTTAGGAAACATCCCAAAATTAGGGTAAGTTAGTTATTTTGGGATTTTCTTAAGGAATGTTGTTATTTGGAGCCTAGGAAATAGTAAATAAGTATTTTATTTAAAATTTAAGTTAATTGGAATTTATTTTAATTAAGTTAGGATTTTTGGATTTAGGGTCCAGGTGAACGCTGTGGGTATCACTTCGGGGATCCTACAGGCATAGTTTGAAAGTCAGGTAAGCGGGAAATTTATATATTAAATTAAGTTTTTCATGAATTAAAATGGATTATGTGTTCTTTGTGTATATATATTTATATGTGGGTTTAAAATGCCAGCCATAAAATTTATGTTTTCTGAGCCTAGGATTGTTATATAGTTATGTATATGTGAAAGTAAACGAATGAAAGTGAAAGATATGTTTTGATAAATTAAGTAAGAAATGAAATGTATTTTCAGTATATCAATGTTAATTATGGGTTGACTTATTTTGTGAGAAATGTATATGAATTTTACTGCTAAAACCGTGTGGCATGAGATTCTGTGCAAATATATGTTAGATATATATGATGCAGGTTAAGTAAGTAAAACTTTATGAATAAAATATGATATGGACAATGTTGCTTGAGTATGTTAGATGCAACCATATAAATGTAAAACAGCTGAAAGACAGCCATGTTAGCATATTTTAGCGTATTTCTACGTGAAAACTAACAAATGATGGCTAAAGCCTAGCTATAGTACGAAGGAATGAAATGAAAATGTTATGCAATGAAATGACAATGCAACGAAATGAAATGTGAAACTTGAATGATACAAATGGAAAATAGTCACCTAAAGTGAAACAAAATGCAAAGTTAAGCTATAAACATGAATGAATGTGTATAAACGAATAATGATAGAAAGAATGATGTAATATGATATTAGAAGTATGTATGTATATAGAACATGTTATGATTGGGCGAGGCAAACTCTTTGCTTGAGGGCTTGCTAACTAAGGCGAGTGCACTAGTAGCTTTAGATGTGGCAGTAGTTAGATAACGTACTAGGGCAGAGGGAACTTACTTGTATGAGCGGGTAGATTTTCCTATCCTTAGGGCCTTTGTTGATAAACTATTGTTGAATGTGTGACTATGAGATTAATCTAGCCCTTGAGGGCTTACCGAGTGAGGCGAGTGCCCTGATATGCTTTAGTTGTGACCTTAGGGTTACTTAAGTATCAGAGTAGAGGGGTACTACTTGTATGGGCGGGTAATCACCCCTATCCTTGGGTAATCTCGAGGGTTAAATATTTGCATGTGATTGTGTAGGTTCAGAAAATGATTTCAGTGTTGCGTGAAGATTTGCAAATGAAATTAAAATGATGTGTATTTACCTTATGTTGGCCACATGCTATTTTAATATGTATGTTTCTTCCCTTACTGAGCCGTGTCTCACCCGAATATGAATGTTTCTTTTTTAGGACATCCTTGAGGTCGGGCTTAGGAGGTCGAGGGTATTTTTAGCATTTTTGGAGGACTATATAAAGAAACAGGGTATATGTTGATAATATTTTGGGGATGTATATGCTATGTTATAAGTCTTTATGTTTTAAGTCTGTGGAGAAAAGAATGTTTGTAGACATACTAGAATGTTATGTAATTATGTAGTTATGGAAATGCAGGCGTTAGACAAATTTTATGGATTTCTAGATAGGTTATATCAAACTCTGGTATTGTGGAATGTTGGTATTGTAGAACTATGTTTATGGAGATTATGTTTATGTTTTCTGCTGTGTATGTATGGAATTATGGGATGTCAGGATTTTATCAGGTATAACGTACCGGACCCGGGTTTAAGGGTTCAAGGCATTATAGAGACAACTCTCAGTAAGATGAAATATGTTATTACTAATATGTGGCAGTTAAGTTTACATGAATAATATTCTAATAAAAAATTTAAACTGAGATGACATGTAAAATAATTTACAGTATAACTCACACCTATGTGGGTTAAAGTACAACTATTTCTGGATTTTCTATTTAATCATACTTCCATTAATTATAAATATCTCTACTGTTTTTTTGAATATATATATATATATATTTGTTAGCTTTATTGTAATCCCAAGAGGGGGGTGAATTGGTATTTTAAAAATTTGTTCCCTAAGTCAATTCACTAACACCAGTATCACACAAGCCTAAGGTCAATCTAGTGTATATAAAATAAATCAGGATAGATAATCAGCAAAATTTAAATTGCACAATTGATTTAACTAAGCATGCATAATAAAGCAGTAAATGGAGACGACACCCAAAATGTTATCGAGGTTCGGCAAACTACCTACGTCGCTGCCTTGGCTAACAAGCACAAGGATTACACTATAAGCTCACTTAACGGGTGGAGTAGCACCTAAACAACCAGGTCAATTAGCACAGGGCTGACCTTAACCTTTACATACAATCCTTATCGAGCTAGATTACCGCCTCCTCAGGCCATGCTTGGAATACAACAAGTATTTCTTAATAATAAACTGGGTACAATGATTATGCTTCTCAATCAAGAAGATATGTACCAAATGTAATCAATCAACCACGCATCAACAATATAGGAAATTATAAGCTCAGTGATGTGATTTTGTGCAATCAAACACTCAGTAAAGTATAATCACAAATATTCTCAAGAGTGTTCATGTAATGCCCCGAACCCCTAAGTGAGCCCGGAGTGCTACTAATCCATTCATTTACTTGATATTCCATATTCTAATATCATTTATGCAGCGAAAAACATAACCATAATCTTCCAACAAATATAATACCAGAGTTTTCTACATCCATCTACATTCTAACAAAAATCATACATCCACCTGTATTCACATATATACATATCTTCGAAACATAACCTACACTTCCAGTATTCAAAAACACCAACATGTTTCATAACCATCCATTTCTCAGGAGACTTAAAACATAAAATATTTACATCCCAAAATATTATCAAAATTATACCCTTTTCCTCAAAAGTACTACAACAGCTCGAGCTCTCTAAGCTCGATCTCGTGGAGGTCCTGAAAAAGATTAGTTCATATTCGGGTGAGACACATTTCAGTAAGGGAAGAAACAATATATTAAAATAGTGTGTGGCCAACATGAGTTTATATAACAACATAATATTTAACATTTGAAAGTCATTAACATAATTTCTGAAATCATTTTTTGATTCTATTTAAACACATACAAGGTATTTTACCCACAAGATTACCTAAGGATAGAGGTGATTACCCGCCCATACAAGTAGCATCCCTTTGTTCTGATACATTAGGCAACACAAAGGTCACATCTAAAGCATACCAAGTTACTCACCTTACGCAGTAAGCCCTCAGGTGATAAATTAATCTTATACTCACACAGTTCATACAAAAGTTTACCGGTGAAGGCTCCCAAGAATAAAGAAATCTACCTGCCCATACAAGTAGTTTCCCTTTGTCCTATCATGTTATGTAGCCTACTGCTACACCTGATACAACAATGACACTCGCCTTTCTAAGCAAGCCCTCGGGCGAAGAGTTTGTCTCGCCCAAACGTAACATGTGCTACTAGCATAAATACTAATAATACCATAATACATTATTTTGTTTGCCATTATTCTGCATTTCTTAGCTGTTCATGTTTCCATCTTTTACTTTTCATTTCATTTCTCTTTACTTGGCTCTTTCCCATTTTACATTGTTCACATTTCACATTTCATTTTCATTTCATTCATTTCCATTTTCATTTCACACCCAGCATCTTTCAGCTATTTTACCCAGTATTTTTTAGCTGTCATACATTTACCCAACATCTTTCAGCTATTTTACCCAGCATTTTTCAGCTGCCATACATTTACCCAACATCTTTCAGCTGTTTTACCCAGCATATTTCAGCTATTTACATTGTTGCATTAACACACACATGCATCATAATTCATATCATATTTCATACTCAATGTATTACTTACTTAATCTGCATCTAAGGCATTTAATATATATTTGCACATAACTTACATTTACTCATGCCACACAATTTAGTAATAAAATTCATACACTGCCTGTAAAATAAGCCAACCAACATTTAACATTTATATACTAAAAATACTTTTCATTTCTTATATAATTATCTTGAAAATATTTTCCACTTTCATCAGTTCATTTTTGCATATACGTATTTAATAAACAATCCTAAACTTGGAAGAACATAATTTAAATGGTTGACATTTTAAACCCATACCGCAACATATACACGTATATATAACACAATTTATTTTCTATTAAATTCATAAAAATTCTGGTTTAATATATATTTTTCCCCTTACCTGATTTTTTGCACTACACCAACAAGGACCACAAAAAGATGCCTGCGATGCTCACTCATACCCTGAAATTAAAAATTCTTCTTCCATTAAATTAACCCTAAATAAAATATTATTTTAATATTTTCTAGGCTCATGAATTCCAAATCATTAATTATAACCTCAAATATAGCCAATTTACCTAATTTTTCAAATTCAACTATCGCTTTGGAGTGGGGTCTAGAAAATCCCAATTGGAAATTTACCCACGTCAAAATGACGACAATCGTGACCAGGACCACGTGGTGGTGTCCAATTGTCGATTTAGCGGCAGATTTAAAGCGAAATTGAAGAATTAGGAAAAAATTTCCTTACTCTAGAAATAATGCCTAAGCCGCTCTCACGACAAATCCGCTCCAATAGAAATGTCGGCGGAGAAACTAGGAATCTAACGGCACCTTCCATTTCCCGATCTGCCGCAAATTCGTCGAGAAATTGAGAGAGAGAGAGAGAGAGAGAGAGAGAGAGAGAGAGAGAGAGAGAGAGAGAAGCTGGGCGCACAGGAAATCTATTCAGGGGGGGTGCGACCTTCTCTGGATCTCTAGCTTTACATATATACTTATATATATATCAAATATTATATTATATTATATTATATTATTTAATTAATAATAATAAATAAATAAATAATTAATTAATTTTAATTATTATATATATTTGGATCACTACAGTTCTAACAAGCTATTTCTTTGAAACAAAGTATAACAAATCTCAATAATAGTTTAGGGTTTCAAAGATGCTAATCAAACATTCAAATCAACTAAAAATAGTTTCCTCAATGAAATAAGCACAAGAGTTGTTTGAAAAAATATAGCTTGTGAAGAATTTTGCACAACATAAATTATAGCCATAGGAATCTTGCAATAACAATGTAAAGATTCACAAGCTAATGAGTTTTCCCAAACACAAGATTTATCAAATTAAATCTATGGGAAACACTCTTGCTTAACCATCAAAAATCAAATAATCAACAACCAATCTAATGAGAGTGTTAAGCAATCTATATCAAAGTAATAAGCACAATAAGAACTCTCACAATGCTAGGATTAATCAAAGGAATGATTGTATGAGAGGATTTGAAGAAGATTTGGCAAAATAAGTTTTTTGGGTTTTAGAGGATTTTTGCTAATGATTTTACTAATTTCTTGCTAATTAGCACAAATGAGGCACTATAAATAGAAGTTGCCCAAATTATGAACGTTAAGGACTCATAGGGCATTATTAGAATTGTTTAAAAGTCATTTAGAGAAAATAACCTCGTTTAACCAATTTTAACCTTAGTAAAAAATAAACAACCCGAGAGGTTTCGGGTGGCTGAACCATGGTTCAGTGACCCGAATAGACTTAGTTAAAAGAGCAACTTTTGAACGTTCGGGTGCCCGTGTGTATGTTCGGTATGCTGAACTAAAGTGATTTCATTATGTCCATGTTTCGGTCGCTTGGCCTATCATTCGGTTAACCGAACTCAAGTGTTCGGTCAGTCTAACCATTTTTATCGTAAAGTTCGGTTGGCTGAGTTGGTGAGAATGGGTCAGCATAGCGGTTCGGTCGCCCATGGACGGTGTGTTCATTGCAGTTCAATTTTCTAAACTTAGGTCAACTTGTTGACCGGTCCACGATTCGGGTGCTAGAGGTGTTTTGAACACCAAGGGTTCGGTCTCCCAACCTCTCACATTTTTTCCTATTAAGTCCATTTACACTTCAATTTATTCTCCTGATATTATAAGTGATTATGGGGACTATTTTGTGCATTTGTGTAGGGACCTAAGGTCTTTTCTAAAGTCTATGAGCTTACAATAAACCTATATGCATGATATGCAGAGAATATTACAAACTTTTTTCTTATAATTACTATTACAGACCCCGAATTGAACAATGATATAAATTACAACATAAAGTAATCTTCAGGGTCTTCAAGATTTACTTCATGTGCCATCGATGTATATGCTAATATAAACCTGCACACAAACTAGATAGCCATCAAATATTTGAGTATTTGTCATTATAAAAAATGGGTATGACCTGTGAAGTCAACATTCTCCCTTTTTTTTGATGATGACAAATACACCATGTAAAAAAATGGGTATAGTCTTGAAAGGCTCCCCCTGAAAATATTCATAATGTTAAGGATTTATTAATACAAACTTTTTCAAGTACCCAACTTTTGCCCTTTTCTCCTCCTTTTGGCAACAGCAAAAAGGGTTACGAAACATATAAAATGTGTAGTCATAGGCATTGGGTATGATGCATTAATATACAAGATAGATTTGGGAAATTTTTAGAAATTTCGGCAGCATGCTATTTGAAAATAGGACATTTTCCCAAAAATACTTGTATAAAAATGACATGTTTTGAGTATTAAAAGTTTAGCCGCAACTACTTAATCCAAACAGTCTAGTATGATCAAAACATAAAACATAAATACAATCATCATCATGCAATAGATATGAAGATTATGCATTTCAAAACATAACCAAATTCATAAAGCCTAAACCAATGAAAGATTTAAAGTGATACCAATTGTTATATTAATTGTTAGACTTAAGATTCTTAGAAAGCTCCCCCTAAGTTTATGCAATCTATTAAATATCTAGGAGGCATCCCTATTATGCATTAGACCTAACTCATGTCTAATCTGTATGAACCTATCTTCTAAAAGTAATTTAGCGAAAATGTTTGCCCATTGTTCATTTGTGCACACAAACTCAAGTGTCACATCCCCTTTCTTTACATGATCATGAAGGAAATGATGTCTAATCTCAATATGTTTAGTTCGTGAATGTGAGATAGGATTCTTTAAGATATTGATTGCACTAGTATTATCACATTGAATTGGTACAGTATCATAGTGCAACCCAAAATCCACAAGTTGTTGTTTCATATATAGAGTTTGAGTAAAACAACTACCAGCCGCAATATATTCTACTTCGGCTGTGGATACGGCAATTGAGTTTTGTTTCTTGGAGAACCAAGAAATCAAGTGTTGACTTTTTGGTCAGCTCCCTATTTTGATTATGACAAATCATAGTATCTCATCTATTTGCTTTGCGTGTATGAACAGGATTATTTGTCTAAGCATAGATGATAGATGAGAGATGGAAGCTAAGACACACTTAAACGCTCACATCTTTTGGCATATTCTATGGATTTGCAAAGTAGCAGCGCATAAAGACCAATGTCTATTTCTAGTTGTATCTTTATATTTTATTTTATATTTGAGTCTGTAATAATTTATATCAGTTTGTAATAATCTCTGCATGTCATGCATGTAGGTAATTATAAGCTCAATAAGACCGTAGATTGACCATAAGGACCGAATGACCTTAGGGCACCCTTCGGTCGACTGACGCCGGATTTTTGGGACTATCTCAAAATGGCCTCACTAAGACCCTAGTATGACTCTAAGTCCCAACACTCATACGCATATCATACAAAATATAGGAGTGTTAAAAATGCATTTAATTGAATATTTTTAGGGAATTTGAGAGAGCTCTAGTGATCGAACCCTAGGAGTTCAAAACTTCTCGGGTGCCCGAACTGTTGAGAAGTCAACAGTTGACTTAGGCTCTCGAGCGACTGAACAAAATTGTGCACACCTTCCACGGGCGCCCGAACCACCTGAAAAGGACATTCCACCAACTCGGGCTACTGAGTTGTTTAGTTCAAGTTGAGCCTCGGTCGACCGAACACACGAGTTTGGGCTACCAAACCTAGGACCGGGCACCCGAATTTACGAAGAAATGTTTCTGACTTTGATTCGGGCCACTAAACGGAAATTCGGGTTGTCGAACCTATTTAAAGTTCTTATATTATTGTTTCTGTTTGAGCGACCGAATCACGGTTCAGCCACCCGAACCGCGCTGGGTTAAAAATTATTTAGTTGTGGTAAATACGAGTTATTTTGGGTCAATTTCATTTAAACATTTTGGAGCTTTTCTAAGAATTCCCAACATGTCCTAAACGGTTATAATTTTACCTTAGCCTATAAATATAGGTTCATTTGTGTGGATTAAGGAGAGATTAAGAAAAACCATTAGCCAAAATTCTCTCAAACCCAAAATCCCATTTTGCCTATAATACTTCGAAACACTCTCATACCTTCATTCCATTGATTAATCTTAACCATTAGCCAATATATATTAAATGCTCTCATGATTTTCATCTTTTATGCCCATATGCCTTCATAAGAAAAGCAGTAAATTCCTACTATTCATTATGTGTTAAATGATTATATTTTCTAATGGATAGTTTATCTTATATATCATTTTTTGATTGCTACTTGATTGCATGCTTGTATTGAAAGCCTCCTACATGGCAGATTCAGTTGATGTGTATTGCATGCTAGTAGTGGATATGAGTTCTCGCATGCTCAAATTGAATTATTTTGAATTGATTGCTTGAATCTATCAGGTCCTGGTGCATAAAAATTTGGGAAATGTTCAATTTACAGTCGGCATGTTGCCAAAATTTCAGTGGAATTTTCCCAAACCAAATCCACGCACAAAGATGTTTATGATGATAAAAATGTTAAAATCTTTTTGAAAGAATGAGTGAAAACTTAATGAAAATTAAATTTCATCATCACATAATCATCAGGTATTTAAGGAGCATAGCTCCATCCCTAGAGAAAGAGCATAAAGAACTCATATGCATCATGCTTTGATTTTTGAATATTGAGGCTTTTCTAAGAACCCTGAACATCATATCCCATTTTTAAAGCACTATGTTTTGATATGGATTGTTCTTGGTTATGTGCTTTATTTCATGCCTTAATGTATGTTTTTTGATGCATGTGTGATTTATAAGGATGATTATACTGGTCGAACTGTAAAATGAATAAATCTTAATCCATTATATTCTTTTCAAGAAGACTTAAAAAAAATTTGATTGCTTATACTTCTTGGCATTCTCAATGAAATTAATCCTTATTAAGTCTAAGCAGTTTATTTCATCTAAGCTTGGATTCAATTTGAAAGGGGGAGCATCTTAAACTAAATTCTTATCATGTTATGCTCACTAACATTTTCGGCTTAGATGTGTTTTGAAATTTCTGTGGCATGTGCTTAAATGAAATGATATTATTGAAAATCTTAATTTGAAGCATGATGCTTATTTTTGCCACAATCATCCATTTCTACCATATGATCTTGTATTTAATTGATTAAGTTTTTAGGATTTATATGGTTGTTCTTTTCTGGTTATATTCTTGTATGTGCTTAATTGAAAAACTAGAAAAATGTTGCTTGCTTGGCTCAATATATAGTTTTTTTTTCAGCATGCACCCCTAGTATTTCTTGAAAACATCAAAGAGGATATATATTTTTATACACATATATAATTATATATACATTTTTATTTTTTTTGCAAGAAATAATTTTTTCATGACATATATTTTATTTCTTACTTATGTGCTTAAATGCAATATTTTTAAAACAGTTTTAAATTTTTACATGCCTTTTTGATGATGCCAAAAGGGGGAGATGTGTTATAAGAGAAAAATTAATCTTTTCTCCCTGAACTTATGTTATTCAATTTGAAAATGATACGATTGAACTTTAATGCATAACTTGGAATATTATGATGTCTTCATGCTTGTATGTGAACTTTATGTTATTCAATTTGAAAATGATACGATTGAACTTTAATGCATAACTTGGAATATTATGATGTCTTCATGCTTGTATGTGAACTTTATCGAATATCATTTTTCTTGTTGCGCATATTGTTAGGGGGAGCCTTGTTAGGCAAACCCACATTTTGTTCCTGTGTTTGTCATCATCAAAAAGGGGAAGAATGTTAACTTTTTGGTTAGCTCCCTGCTTTTATTATGACAAATCACAGTATCTCATTTGTGTGTTTTGAGTGTATGAACATGATTACTTGTCTAAGCACAGATGACAGATGAGACGCACTTAAACGTGCACATCTTTTGACATATTCCATGGATTTGCAAAGAAGCAACGCATGAAGACCGATGTCTATTTCTAGTTGTATCTTTATATTTTATTTTATATTTGGGTCTGTCATAATTTATATTGGTCTGTAATAATATCTGCATGTCATGCATGTAGGTAATTGTAAGCTCAACAAGACCGTAGATTGACCATAGGGACTGAATGACCTTAGGGCACCCTTCGGTCGACCTTCAGTCAACGTACGCCGGATTTTTGGGACTATCTCAAAACGACCTTAGTAAAACCCTAGTATGACTCTAGGTCCCAACACTCATACACATATCATACAAAATACATAAGTGTTAAAAATGCACTTAATTGAATATTTTTAGGGAATTTGAGAGAGCTCGGGCGACCGAACCCTAGGAGTTCAAAACTCCTCAGGCGCCCGAACTCTTGAGAAGTCAACAGTTGACTTAGGCTCTTGGGCGATCGAACAAAATTGTGCACACCTTCCATGGGCGCCCGAACCACCTAAAAAGGATATTCCACCAACTCGGGCTACCAAGCTGTTTAGTTCAAGTTGAGCCTCAGGCGACCGAACACACGAGTTCGGGTTACCGAACCTAGGATCGGGCACCCGAATTTATGAAGAAATGTTTCTGACTTTGATTCGGGCCACTGAACTGAAACTCAGGTTGCCGAACCTATTTAAATACCTTTTATTATTGTGTATGTTCGAGCGGCCGAATTACAGTTCAGCCACTCAAATCGCGCCGGGTTAAAAATTATTTAACTATGGTAAAGATTGGTAATTTGGGTTAATTTAATTTAAACATTTTGGAACTTTTCTAAGAATTCCCAACATGTCCCAACCGGTTATAATTTTACCCTAACCTATATATATTGGTTCATTTGTGTGGATTATGGAGAGATTAAGAAAAACCCTTAGCAAAAATTTTTTCAAACCCAACATCCCATTTTGCATATAACACTTCCAAACACTTCCATACCTTCATTCCATTGATTAATCTTAGCTTTGTGAGAGTTCTGTTGACTCTATGAGTCCAATCCAGTTTTGATAATGACAAATCATTTGGTATTTGATTTGTGCATTGAGATTGTGAACAGGAACAATATTTAGTATGCTCGGAAAGATAACAAGTCATGGAAGCCATGAAGATTAAAGCATACACATCTTGGAAAAATTCATGGAACTAAAAGAGTTGAAGAATGAAGATGCAAGTGGCAAGTTCAAGAACGTCATGGGAATGAGTATTTAGAACTGAATGTATTTACATATTTCAAATGATTTAATTTGAGGCTCAACATATACCCTAGAATGACCTTAGGACTAATGCATCTCATGAACATCATTAGGGGATATCTATGGACTTAGATATATTTTCAAAACTCCAAAAAATATTTTTATAAAAGGGCAAAGAAAAAAGCAAAACATATTTTTGAAATTAAAAAGAAAAATTCAAGAAAGGTTCAGTTCAGAAGACAAAACTCCACGTTCAGTCATTTGAAGATTGAACTTCAGAAGACCAAAGATTAAGTTCAGTCATCTGAAGAATTTATGGTGAAACACAGAACCTGGCAGAAGCACCACAGAAGATTGAACTCAGACTTCAGTCGTCTAAACTCGAAACTTCAAAAGACTGAACCCTAACTTTAGTCGTCTGACCCTGTGTCCAAGTTAATTATTTTTAAGCTCTAAGGAACTTCACTCGTATTGGCCTTAACCCTCAGTCATATGAACCTGCGGGAAAGTTTAAAAATTTAATTTTTAATGAGAGAACACGAGAGCTAATTTTTGGTCCAACGATTAAGATTGATTCTAAGGGTAAGGTACCTATATATTCAACATCTAAACCCTAGTGCCCTATGCTTTTGGAATAGAATTGAGGGACTTGAACATATTGCTATATGTTTGCCTGCACTCCAACTTATACTCATCAAGCTTGGGCAAATCAACTTAGAAAAATGAAGGGATTTCAAATACAAATCTTGATTTCTATTTGGTATTAAGGTTTGGTAAATCCATTTGTTATTTTCAAGAGTTTCTCATCTCATCATTTATTATTGAATATTATTAGAGAGATTGATCTTGAGTGTTCATATACATATAGAGATTGTTTTGACAAGATCATTACTTGAGAAACCTTTTGCCATTGGTTAAATAGTTCTCATTCAAGTGTGTATTTAGTTAAAGATTTGACATTTTTGATACATCAAAACCATTTGATTAAATATCCTTAGAAGTTTATAACTATATATATTATTGAGGGATATTTTCTGAAAAATCTTATATTAGGTTTTGATCTTTGGTAATCACATCATATATATATTAATTTGCATATTACAAAGATCATATTGTGGTTGAAATTTTGGGAGAAAGCATATTGATTTAGATCTTTATAATATTCAAGACAAACTTTTTAACAAGATCATATTTGATATTTGTGCATCTTGTCTTCAAAGCTATTACTCATACAAATATTTTGGGAGAATTGATAAAAGAAAAATTTGGTGAAGCATATTCATTCATTAACGATTGTATCGTAACATGCATATTGAGCTTCAAGTTTCATCATATGGATATGTGTTAGGAATTTCGATTGTACTCACTAGCTTTGTTAGAAGCGAATCTTGAGTTGTTTTGTAGATTTGAAATTGTAGTTGTAATCACGGTTTGGATTGTGAACTGGGTGAGGAGGAAGCTGTGCCTCTTGTAAGCAGCAGATGTAAGGGAAGTTCTGTCCAAATTAAAGGAGCACGGATTTTAGTGGAATCCTTGAATGGGTTGCTCAAGGCGAGGACGTAGGTCGAGTTGGCTGAACCTCGTAAAAACTGTGTTTGCCTTCTCTTTTCCCTTATCTTTTTATTTTCCGCACTGCATTTCATTACTCGTACTGCATGTGTATGTTGAATAATTTCACATGCACTTAATTGGGTAAAAAGAATTCATTGATAAAATAAATTTAAATTAGCTTCAAATTCTTGCATTTAATTTGTTAAACATAGAAATCGAGATTAAGTGGTAAATAATCTGAAAGAATTTAAAAATACCCAATTCACCCCCCCTCTTGGGATTACACCTAAATTAACGTTTGGTATCAGAGCGGGTTTACATAGAAGTAATTGTTCATTTGTAAAAAGATCACATGGTACACATCGGTGTAACTCCTTTCGGTGAGGGACACTCATCCACTAGACCACTAGTTTTCTGTGGTGTAAATTACACCTATTGGAAACGTAGGATGATCATATACCTGTTAAATGTAGATTGGAAGGTATGGAAAATAGTTACTAAGGGAAATCATGTTCCCATGAAAGTAATTGATAAGGTAAATGTACCTAAAATAGAAGATGAGTATACTGAAGAGGACTGGAAATCAGTGCAAATAAATGCTACTGCGATGAACTTGCTTTTCTGTGCATTAGATGTAAATGAATTTAATAGGGTAATGACATGTAACTTTACTAAAGAAATTTGGGAAAAAATAGAAGTTACATATGAAAGCACTAACGAAGTAAAAGATAGTAAAATAGACATGCTCACCAGTGAATATGAAGCATTTAAAATGACTGCTGATGAATCTATTCAATCCATGTACACTAGATTCAAACACATCACAAATTCTTTAAATACACTTGGAAAATCTTACCCTACTTATGAGTTGATCAGGAAAATACTTAGGGAACTACCTCCAGTTTGGGAAGCTAAAGCTACAGCAATAGAAGAATGAAGAAATCTCAAAGAGCTGTCTTTTGACGAACTCATTGGATCACTCATCACCTATGAGCTTGCAATAAATGAGGGGAAAAGTGAGAAAAAAAAAAGCAAAGAAAACCACAGCACTTAAGGCATCGTCAAACAACTCTAGTGAAGAAAGTGATTTTGATACAGAAGATGACATGGCCTTGCTAACAAAGAAGTTCGAGAAGTTCTTGAAGAAAAATAAGAAGTTTAACAAAAAATTCTGGAACTCAGAATCAAAAAGAGGAGAGTCAAGCATGAAGAAAAAGAAGGAAGATCCACCAACATACTACAATTGCAAAGAGGTTGGACAAATCAAGCTTGAGTGTCCAAAACTAATGAAAGCCTCTAAGAAAAAGAAGAAGACGCTAAAATTCAGTTGGGATACGCACAACACAAGTAATTCAGAATCTAAATCTAGTGATGACGAGATTGCAAATCTATGTCTAGTGGCACATAATGACTTTGAGGTACAATCATCATTCTCATCATCTTCTTATTATTCTAGTGATTCTGAAAATGAGAATGACATGCTTTCATATGATGAACTGAAACAAGAATATTTGTACACTATTAAAATGCTTGAGAAGAAAACTAAGAAAATTTCTGATTTGAAAAATAAAGTCAAAGAACTTTCAAGTTTAGTTGAATGCCAAAATGAATCTCATGCATCTTTCATGAAAGACAAGAATTTGAAAATTGAGGAGTTAGAAAAGAATTTGAAAGATAAATCTAAGATTATTTGTAAATTTACTGAAGGACAAAATAATTTTGAAAAACTCCTAGGAGTTCAAAGAAATTGCTAGAAAAAGGAAGGTCTTTGTTTTAATGGGAAGGAGAATCTAAAATAGAGACATCTTTACATGGGATATTTTGTAAGAGAGTTTAAATCATATGTTCCAACTAAAGACTATCACAGAAATATTATATGTTTTAAATGTAAGAGGTTGGGTCACATCAAATTTGACTATCCTTTCAAAAATAAAGATGTCAAAATTAAGAAAGTCTGGAAAGTCAAAGGAGAATCTAGTACTAATCCCCATGAACCCAAGAAAATCTGGGTACCAAAAGTAGTCATCTGATTGTATCTTACAGATATGCTTAAGATCATCCTCCTTAAAAGACAGATGGTATATGAATAGCGGATGTTCACATCACATGATTGGGGATAAAGCGAAGTTCACATCCATCATGTTCACTTCACATGATTGGAGATAGAGCGAAGTTCACATCCATCACACCCAAGGATGGGGGATTTGTCACTTTTGGGGATAATGCTAAGGGAAGGATCACAGGTGTAGCTAAAGTTGGTAATGATTCATCACTAATTATAGATGATGTTTTAGTGGTTGATGGTTTAAAGCACAACTTATTGAATATAAGCCAACTGTGTTATAAAGGTTACAAAGTGTCTTTTGAACATGACAAGTGCATGTTGAACAAAAAACTGATAATAAGATACTATTCACTGTTGAGCGTCATGAAAACATTTATACCATCAGTTTTGATAACTTAACCTCAGAGAGTGTGACATGCTTCTCTGTTATGAATGAAATTAGTTGGATTTGGCATAGGAGACTAGGACACGCAAACATGGATTTAATATCTAAACTTGTTAAGAAAGAATTAGTTAAGGGATTGCCTAAGACTAAATTCGTGAAAGATAAAATCTATGATGCATGCCAACTAGGAAAACAAGCAAGAACGAGCTTTAAAATGAAGAAAGAAATTTCTACTACTAGGCCACTTCAAATGTCATACTTAGATTTATTTGGTCCAAACCCAATTGAGAGTCTAGGAGGAAAATCATACACATTCGTTATAGTCGACGATTATTTAAGATATACATGGGTTCTATTTTTTGGTCACAAAGATGAAGCGTGTGAACAATTCATAAATCTGTGTAAGAAAATTCAAAATGAAAAGGGGTATACTGTCACTAAAATCTGAAGTGATAGGGGTAGAGAATTTAAAAATCAAAGCATGGAAGACTACTATAATTCATTAGGAATTGCTCATAATATTTTGGCTCCTAGAACACCACAGTAGAATGGTGTAGTTGAAAGAAAGAATAGGACTATAAAAGAAATGGCCAGAACTATGCTTAATGAACATAAATTACCTAAGTTTTTTTGGGTTGAGGTAGTAAATACCGACTGCTATGTTCTAGATAGAGTTTTGATTAGACCATCTCTTAATAAGACTCCATGCAAATTATGGAATGGCCATTGACCAAACATATCATATTTTCATGTCTTTGGCTATAAATGTTTTGTGCGTAGAGACAACGAACATCTAGGAAAGTTTGATGTGAAATCAGTTGAAGGTATCTTCCTAGGGTATGCCTTAGATAGTAAAACCTACAGAGTATACAACAAACAAACATTAACCGTTATAGAATCCATTCATGTAGTGTTCGATGAGTCAAATCCATTCTCAAAAAGAACTGATGAAGATGAAATTGAGATAAATATGGAATTTGAAAAAATATCCATTAAGAATGATTCAAGAAAGAAAAATGAAATTAAGGAACCATCTGCTGAAACTAATAAAATTGAAAATGAGGTTAATGAACCACTTAGAGAATGGAAGTACATAAAGAATCATCCCATTGATCAAATAATAGATGAACCATTACATGGAGTAGCCACTCAATCCACACTTAGGAATATGATTAGTCATTGTGCCTTTCTATCTCAAGAAGAACCTAGGAATGTGAGTGAAGCAATTGAGGATGAATCATGGGTCTTGTCCATGCAAGAAGAGTTAAACCAATTTGAGGGAAACAAAGTATGGACATTAGTTCCTAGACCCGAGGATAAGAAAAACATTGGAACAAAATGGATGTATAAGAACAAGAAAGATGAACATGGGATAGTTGTTAGAAATAAGGCTAGACTAGTAGCTCAGAGATATAACTAGGAAGAAGTAATAGATTTTGAAGAAACCTTTGCACCTATAGCTAGAATGGAAGCCATTCGAATGCTTTTAGCCTATGTTTCTTATAAGGATTTCAAGTTGTATCAAATGGATGTCAAAAGCGTATTTTTAAATGGCTACATAAGTGAAGAGGTATATGTAGAACAACCCCCAGGCTTTGAAAACCATAAGCATCCAGATCACGTGTATAGACCTGACAAAAGCCCCATACGGTTTAAAGCAAGCTCCTAGAGCTTGGTATGAAAGGTTAAGCGATTTTCTACTAGAAAATGGATTTATTTGAGGAAGGATAGACACAACTCTTTTCATAAAGTCTAAGAAAGATGACATGCTTCTAATTCAAGTATATGTAGATGATATCATATTTGGTGCCACAAATAAAGACTTGTGCAATGAGTTTGCTAGCACTATGCAAAATGAATTTGAGATGAGCATGATTGGTGTACTAAATTTCTTCCTAGGACTTTAGATAAAACAAGAGAAACATGAAATATTTATAAATCAATTGAAGTATATTTGAGATCTACTCAAAAAGTTTAATATGGAAGATGGAAAAATACTAGGAATACCTATGAGCTCTTCATTGAAATTAGACAAAGATGAACAAGGTATACCAATAGATGTCAATTTTTATCGTGGAATGATTGGTAGCTTACTATATCTAACTGCCAGCAGACCTAACAAAATGTTTAGCGTATGTTTGTGCGCAAGATTTCAGGTGGCACCAAAAGAGTCACATTTGTTAGCTGTCAAATGAATACTTAGATTCTTGATACGAATCATGGAACTTGGGTTATGGTATCCTAAGTATACATCTTTTAAGATTATTAGCTATTCAAATGCTGATTTTGTTGGTAGCAAAGTGGATAGGAAGAGCATGAGTGTTACTTGTCATTTCTTAGGACATTCGTTAGTCTCTTTGTTTCCAAGAAGCAGAATTCAGTTGCTCTTTTCATAGGTAAGGTAGAATACATAGAGGCAAGTAGTTGTTGTGCTCAAACGCTATACATGAAGCAACAACTGACGGATTTTGGATTAAGCTATGAAACAATCCCTATAAGATGCGATAATACGAGTGCAATAAACATCTCAAAGAATCCCATATTACATTCATGAACTAAGCATATAGAAATACGACATCACTTTCTTCGTGATCATATGCAAAAAGGGGATGTGACACTTTAGTTTGTATGCACGGATGAACAATGGGCAGACATATTCAAGAAACCACTTGCGGAGGATAGGTTTATCCAAATTAGGCGTGAATTAGGCCTGATGCATAGTCGATAGGTTGCTTAGATTTATATTAGATGACATAATTTAGAGGGAGTAATGTCACTTAATATTCAAAATTGATTAAAACTTTCAATTTTAGCTCATTTGTACTCATTTGGTATCACATTAGTTAACATTTGGTATTACACTCAGCTGACGATGAGAGCATATTAACTTCCACATGTTAATCCTCACATAATCATTGAAGTTTAATGACTGTGTTTGCTTATACATTTATTTGACATTTATCACACTGTGTATGTTCGCATTGAAATTTAAATTCAGCAACACAGTTATTTGTACTAGCAAGGGGGAGAAGTAAATTAAAGTAACACAGGGAGACATGTTTCACAGTACAATCCTTTCACAGATGCTGGTTGAATAAGTTCAAAACTTTAACAGTTAAAGGGGGAGAAGAATATAAGACTATGTCCACTCATGTATTATTATACACCTTTTAGTTGATTTCAAAAAGGGGGAGAAAAATCAAGAGCAAAAATTGTTGGCAAAACTAATTGTGCAAAGGGGGATAAGAATAATAACAAAAATTGTTGGCAACACTAGTTGTGTAACGGGGGAGAAAAATCTGGCTATAGGAGAAGAATCGGCTATAGCAAGCAAAAATGGGAAAAAATTGTTTGGCAAAACTAATTGTGTATGAGCATGAGCATATCTTATTTGACATTAGCATATTTCACTTGCTGAATATTTAATGCATTATTTGAGGGGGAGCCTTGTTAGGCGTAACCAATTTTATATTTTTGCTCGTGTATTTGTCATCATTAAAAAGGGAGAGATTGTTGACTTTATGAGTCCAATCTAGTTTTGATAATGAAAAATCACTTGGTATTTGATCTGTGCATTGAGATCGTGAACAAGTCGGAACAATATTTAGCATGCATGGAAAGATAACAAGTCATGGAAGCCATGAAGATTAAAACATATACATCTTGGCAAAATCCATGGAACTAAAAGAGTTGAAGAATGAAGATGCAAACGGCAAGTTCAAGAACGTCATGGGAATGAGTATTTACAACTGAATGTATTTACATATTTCATATGATTTAATTTGAGGCTCAACATATACCCTAGAATGACCTTAGGACTAATGCATCTCATGAACATCATTAGGAGATATTTATGCACTTATATATATATATATATATATATATATATATATATTTTCAAAACCCCAAAAAATATTTCTATAAAAGGGCAAAGAAAGAAAGAAAAACATATTTTTGAAATTAAAAAGAAAAATTCAGGAAAGGTTCAGTTCAGAAGACAGAACTCCACATTCAGTCGTTTGAAGATTGAACTTCAGAAGACCGAAGCTAAATTCAGTCGTCTGAAGAATTTTTTCAGAAGACCGAAGATTAAGTTCAGTCATCCGAAGAATTTATGGTGAAACATAGAACTTGGCAGAAGCACCTCAGAAGACTGAACTCAGACTTTAGTCGTCTGAACCCGACACTTCTGAAGACTGAACCCCAATTTTAGTCGTCTGACCCTATGTCCAGGTTAATTATTTTTAAGCTTTAAGGAACTTCACTCGCCTTGGCCTTAACCCTGAGTCATCTGAACATGCGGGAAAGTTTAAAAATTTAATTTTTAATGAGAGAACACGCGAGCTAATTTTTAATCCAACGGTTAAGATTGATTCTAAGGGTAAGGTACCTATATACTCAACATTTAAACCCTAGTGCCTTATGCTTTTGGAATAGAATTGAGGGACATGAACATATTGCTATATGTTTTCCTGCACTCCAACTTATACTCATCAAGCTTGGGCAAATCAACTCAGAAAAATGAAGAGATTTCATATACACATCTTGATTTCTATTTGGTATTAAGGTTTGGTAAATCCATTTGTTATTTTCAAGAGTTTCTTATCTCATCATTTATTATTGAATATTATTAGAGAGATTGATCTTGAGTGTTCATATACATATAGAGATTGTTTTGAAAAGATCATTACTTGAGAAAGGTTTTGCCATTGGTTAAATAGTTCTCATTCAAGTGTGTATTTAGTTAAAGATTTGATATTTTTGATACTTCAAAACCATTTGATTAAATATCCTCAGAAGTTTATAACTATATATACTATTGAGGGATATTTTCTGAAAAATCTTATATTAGGTTTTGATCTTTGGTAATCACATCATATATATATATATATATATATATATATTAATTTGCATATTACAAAGATCATATTGTGGTTGAAAATTTGGGAGAACGCTTATTGATTTAGATCTTTATAATATTCAAGACAAACTTTTTAAGAAGATCATAATTGATATTTGTGCATCTTGTCTTCAAAGCTATTACTTATACATATATTTTGGGAGAATTGATAAAGAGAAATATGGTGAAGCATATTCACTTATTAACGATTGTATCGTTACATACATATTGAGCTTCAAGTTTCATCATATGGATATATGTTTGGAATTTCAATTGTACTCACTAGCTTTGTTAGAAGTGAATCTTGAGTTGTTTTGTAGATTTGAAATTGTAATTGTAATCACGGTTTGGATTGTGAACCGGATGAGGTGGAAGTTGTGCCTCTTGTAAGTAGCGGATGTAAGGGAAGCTCCGTCCAAATTTAAAGAGTAGGGATTTTAGTGGAATCCTTGAGTGGGTTGCTCAAGGCAAGGATGTAAGCCAAGTTGGCTAAACCTCGTAAAAACTGTGTTTGCCTTCTCTCTTCCCATATCTTTTTATTTTCTGCACTACATTTCATTACTCATATTGCATGTGTATGTTGAATAACTCCACACGCACTTAATTGGGTAAAAAGAATTAATTTATAAAATAAATTTAAATCAACTTCAAATTCCTGCATTTAATTTGTTAAATATAGAAATCGTGATTAAGTGGTAAATAATCTGAAAGAATTTAAAAATACTTAATTTAGCCCCCTCTTGGGATTACACCTAAATTAATAAGTTCTTACTTGGGTTATTGCGTAGTATTATTGCTCATACTCCCATTACTTTGTTTGGTTGATTTGTATTGATTTTGGGGAGTTAAGCAAGGTTTTCCCACATATTTTATTTAGTAAATCTTGTGTTGGGAAAAACCTAGTAGCTTAAGGATCTTTGCATTGTCATTGCAAAGATTCCTATAGTTTAATTTTGTTCTGCAAAATACTTTTAACAAGCTATATTATTCATTTAAACAACTCTTGAGCATATTTCATTGAAGAAGATATTTTTGAGTTAATTTAAAGAATATTGTTGCATCATCTTTAAAACTCTGATTCATTGTTAAAATTTTATATAACTTGTTTCAAAAAAATTGCTTGATTAGAACACTCCTGAGCATTCTTACTATCATATCTCGTTGAGTGTAGCTTGCACAAAAATACACATCACTGAGCTTACATTTCCTATATTGTTGATGTGTATGTGATTGGGCTTATATTGGGTACATATTTACTTAATATGAAAGCATAATCACTGTACCAGTCTTATTGTGAAAAATACTGTTGTATTCAAGGCGTGGCCTGAGGGGGCGATAATCCAGCCTGTAAGGATTGTTAGGGCCTTCTCCGCCCTGCAAGGAGAATTTGTAAAGGTTGAGGTCAGCTCTATGCTAATTGACCTGGTTGTATTAGGTGCCGCTTCACCCGTTAAGTGAGCATTGGTGGAATCCTCGGGCTTATGAGTTAGAGGCGGGGACGTAGGCATAGTTGACCAAATCCCGATAACATTTCTTGTGCATGCTTTTAATTTTCGTTTTTTAAATTCTAGCACATGAATGTTTATATTTTACTGTTGTGAATGATTGAGTTTATAATTGCATAGGAAGACCCTAGGTTGAGTAATACAATTGTTAAAACAATTGACCTAGGCGATAATTTTTAAATACCCAATTCACCCCCATTTTAGGAATACACCAAATCTAACACCAGGGATTGTCCTAAATAGTGACAAGTTCCGCTAGTACTCTTCCTATCAACCTTACTACCAGCAAAGTCAGCATCAGTATAACTGACAATCTCAAAATTCCTATGCTTAGGATACCATAATCCTAACTCTTTCCAACTAGATACTGAAGGATTCGTTTAACTACTAATAGATGAGACTCCTTAGGAGCGGCCTGAAACCTAGCCTACATGCACACACTAAACATAATATTAGGCCTACTAGCTATGAGATATAGAAGATTTCCAATCATGCCACGATACAATTTCACATCAATAGGGATTCCTTTCTTATCTTTATCAAGTTTGATGGAAGAACTCATAGGAGTACCAGGAATTTTGCTATCTTCGACATTAAATTTCGTTAGCAAGTCCTTGACATACTTAGATTGGTATATGAAAGTTCCATTTTTAACTTGTTTAATTTGTAGCCTTAAAAAGAAACTAAGTTTACCTATCATGCTCATTTCAAATTCACTTTGCATGCATTTTTGTAAAATCATTAAACAACTCATCATTAGTGGCTCCAAAAATGATATCATCGACATAAATTTGAACAATAAGCATATCATCAGTTTTGGATTTGATGAAAAGTGTAGTGTCAATTGTGCCACGGGTAAACTCATTTTCTAGTAGAAAACCATTAAACCTCTCATTCCAAGATCTAGGAGTTTGTTTCAATCCATATAAGGCTTTGGAAAACCGGTATACATGATCTGGATATTTATGATTTTCAAAACCGGGTGGTTGTTCTACATACACTTCTTCATTAATGTAGCCATTAAGAAATGAGCTTTTAACATCCATTTGATATAATTTAAAGTTCTTAGAATCAACATAAGCAAGTAGCTTATGAATGACTTCCATTTTAGAAATGGGAGCATAGGTTTCATCAAAATCTATGCCCTCTTCCTGATTATAACCCTAGGCAACTAGTTTAGCCTTATTCCTTGTTACTACCCCATTCTCATCCTTCTTATTTCTATACACCCATTTGGTTCTTATAATTGTATGATCATTATGCCTAGGAATTAAGGTCCACACTTTAATTCTTTCAAATTGATTAAGTTCTTCTTGCATAGACATCACCCAAGATTCATCCTCTATGACTTATTTAACATTTTTAGGTTCTTATTAGGACAAGAAAGTAGTGCGCCTCACTAGGTTTCTCAAGAAAGATCTTGTGGCTACACCATGGGAAGGTTCACCTATGATTTGATCTATAGGATGGTTCCTAATAAATTTTGAATCCCTAGGTAGCTCCTGAACTTCATTCTCATTTTGATTATCTTCAAATGATTCATCATTTATTTCTAAATTTTCATTCACATTGTTCTCAATAGATAGCTTGTTTAAGCATTTTCTAATGTCAATATCATCTTAATCATCTTTCTTAGAAAATGGATTAGATTCATCAAATACAACATGAATAGATTCAATGACAGTTAAAGTTCTTTTATTAAAAACTCTATATGCTTTACTATTAAGAGAATAGCCTAGGAAAATGCTTTCATCAAATTTAGAATCAAATTTCCCTAGATGCTCATTATCCCTAAACACAAAACATTTACAACCAAAAATATGAAAATAGGAAATATTAGGTCTATGGTTGGTCCACAATTCATATGGGCTTTTATTAAGTGAAGGTCTAATCAACACCCTATTCATGACAAAACATGCAGTATTTATAGCCTCAGCCTAGAAATATTTAGGTAATTTATGTTCATTCAGCATAGTTCTACCCATTTCCTGTAATGACCTATTCTTTCTTTCTACCACACCATTTTGTTGAGGGATCCTAGGTGCAGAAAAGTTGTGTGATATGCCCTCTAGGTCACAATAATTTTATATACCATCATATTTAAATTCACTGCCTCTATCACTTCTTATGTGAATTATCTTGTAGCCTTTTTCATTTTGAGTTCTCTTGCATAACTTAGTAAACTATTCATATGATTCATTTTTATATGAGAGAAATAGCACCCATGTGAACCTAGAATAATCATCAACAATAACAAAAGCATATGATTTTCCACCTAGACTTTGCACAGAGTTAGGACCAAATAAATCCAAGTGACTTATTTCAAGTTGTCTAGTGGTAGATATAGATTTCTCTTTCTTAAAGTTGGATTTTGTTTGTTTACACATTTGACATGCATCACAGATTTTTTCTTTCACAAATGGTGTTTTAGGCAAGCCTTTCACTAAGTCTTTTCTCACTAATCTCGACAACAAATCCATACTAGTGTGTCCGAAGCGCCTATGCCATAACCAACTAGCTTCATTTATTGTAGAAAAGCAAGTTACTTGTTGTGACACTAAATTATCAAAAGTAGTAGTATATACATTTGCATGGCGATCTGCAGTGAAAAGAATTATTGATCTGATCTACTTTCAACTATGCATTTATTGTTTTTAAATGAAACCTTATAGCCTTTATCGCACAATTGACTAATGCTCAATAAATTATGCTTCAAGCCATCAACTAATAGAACATTATTAATAATTAGAGAAGGATACTTACCAACCTTACCTATGCCGATGATGCGCCCCTTTGCATTGTCAGCAAACATCACGTACCCTCCATCCTTGAGAGTGATGGATGCAAACTTTGCTTTATCGCTGGTCATGTGTTGTGAGCACTCGCTATCTGTCCTTTGAAGAGGACGATCTCAAATACACCTGCAAGGCAGACTAAGTAACTGACGCTAGTCTCCAAATTTTGTTGGGTCCACGGGGGTTAGTGATTGGATCACCCTTAACTACCCACACCTTTATAATTTTTACATGTTCATTCCTAAGTGGGCAATCAAATTGAATGTGACTGATTTTCTTGCATTTAAAACATTTTAATTGACACCTTGGATCTTTAGGTGGGATTTGAGATATCGATTCACGTGTGAAATGTCCCAAATAAAGATTAGGTCGTCTAATATTCTCAACACCATTAAAACCAAGTCCCTCTTTGCTAAGAGAGTTTCTTTGGGCTCCAAGTAGTTTTTCAAAATTACATTGGCCCTCGGTAAATTTAAAAACAAATTTGGAGCTATCCTCCAATTTTCTTTCAAGCTCATCAATTTACAAATCTTTTTCTTTAAGGATCGAAGCATGAGATTTTTTGCCATTTCAAATAATTTTGTTAAATTTTCACATTTCTTTTTCAAAACTTCATTCTCTTTGGTCATTTTATTCAATAGTTTAGATACATGAATATATTCAAATTGCGATTCTCTAAAAGTAGGCATGTTATCAGAGTCACAATCATTAGAAGAATAATATGAAGATAAAGAGCAAGAAGACACTACCTCATCATCATGTGCCATCAAGCATGGGTTAGCAACCTCCGAATCACTACGGTCTAAGTCTGAGTCACTACTACTTAGTTGATCTAATGAAGTGCCCGATTTCATGGCTTTCTTCTTTTTCCTAGCTTCCTTTTTCAGTAAGGGACAATCCGGCTTGATATGCCCAACCTTGTTGCAGTTATAGCACATAAGAGCTTTTAATTTCTCCTTTATTTTACTCGACTCTCCCTTGTCAGGTGCAGATTCCCTATACCTTTTGTATGGTTTACTATTCTTCTTGAAGAATCTACTAAATTTCCTAGTTAGCATGACCATATCATCTCCAAAATCAGGTTCGCTACACTCACTAGATGTATTAGTGGAAATCTCCAATGCAATCACCTTTTTCAACCTATTATGTTCATTAAGTCTCTCATTTATAGCTAATTCACAGGTGATCAGTGAACCTATCAACTCATCTAATGTCATGGCTTAAGGTCTCTACCCTTAGAAATGGTCGTAGCCTTAGCTTCCCAAACAGGATGCGAGCCTCTAAGGACTTTCCTAATCATCTCATATGTAGGATAGGTTTGCCAAATGCATGCAATGAATTAATGATGTGTGTGAATCTAGTGTACATGCTCTGAATGGACTCACTAGTGTTCATCCTAAATGCTTCATATCATTGGTCAACATATCAATCCTACTATCTTTTACATCTCTAGTACCCTCATATGTGACCTCTAACTTATCCCGTATCTCCTTAAAAGATAAACATGCCATAACTCTATTAAATTCATTTACATCAAGACCACAATACAAAATATTCATAGTAGTGACATTCAAACTAATAGCTTTCATTTCATCATCATTATATTCTTCCTCAGTTTTAGCAACTCTAGTTCTACCCTCAGTTTTCATGGGAACATAATTACCCTTTGAGACAACTCTCCACACCTTCCAATTAGTATTCTGAAGATAGATGTGCATCCTTTGTTTCCAGAAGGTGTAATTAACACCATTGAAAACCGGAGGGTGTGTGGAAGAGGCTCCCTTAGGGAAAGGGGTTACAGTGCTATGAGCCATCTAATTCTTGTGAAAAATAACTATTAAGTCTAAGCTACTAGGCTCTAATAACAATTGTTAACTTTATTGTAATCCCAAAAGGGGGTGTAACACCAGTATCACACAAGCCTAAGGTCAATTTAGTGCATATAAAATAAATCAAGATAAATAATCAGTAGAAGTTAAATTGCACAATTAATTTAACTAAGCATGCACAATAAAGCAGCAAATGGAGACGACACAACAAATGTTATCGAGGTTCGGCAAACTGCCTACGTCCCCGCCTTGGCTAACAAGCACAAGGATTACACTATAAGCTCACTTAACGGGTGAAGCAGCATGTAAACAATCAGGTTAATTAGCACAAGGCTAAACCATGGTTCGATCGCCCGAATGGACTCAATTAAAAAAGCAACTTTTGAACATTCGGGGTGCCCGAGTGTATGTTTGGTATGCTGAACTAAGGTGATTTCATTCTGTTCGCATTTCAGTCACCTGGTCTGTCATTCGGTTAACCAAACGCAAGTGTTCGGTCGCCTGACGCCATTTTGAACATAAAGTTTGGTTGGCTGAGTTGGTAAGAACGGGTCACCACAGCGGTTCGGTCGCCCATGGACGGTGTGTTTATTTCAGTTCAGTTTGCCGAACTCAGGTCAACTTGTTGATCGGTCCACGGTTCGGGTGCCCGAGGTGTTTTGAACACCAAGGGTTTGGTTGCCCGACCTCTCACATTTTTTCATATTAAGTCCATTTACACTTCAATTTATTCCCCTGATATTATAAGTGATTATGGGGACTATTTTGGGCATTTGTGTAGGAACCTAAGGTCTACGAGCTTACAATAAACCTATATGCATGATATGTAGAGATTATTATAGACCTTTTTCCTATAATTACTATTACAGACCCAAATTGAATAATGATATAAATTACAACATAAAGTAATCTTCAAGGTTTTCAAGATTTACTTCATGTGCCACCAATGTATTTGCTAATATAAACCTGTACACAAGCTAGATAGCCATCAAATACTTGAGTATTTGTCATTATCAAAATTGGGTATGACCTATGAGGTCAACAATATATATACATACATAACTGTGAAAACTTCCCTGGATGGTTGTATGTCATAATTTACCCTCTCATGACAGGGTTGTGCAGCCCATAAGCAGGACTTAACATTGATTGGCCTACTAGGATAAGTCAACAAAAACCTCTGTCATTAGACAAGCCGCCTCAACCTAGACTACTGGGGAGCCTACAATCTCTCCCAAGGAACAGTCAACTACTCATAAAATCCACACACTACCTGAGATATGTAGTTGCACACTGATCTGAATAGCTACGGTACCATGCTCTGAAATCTAAACTGTCGCATCAGGGTCTGATAATATATAATACATTTTAATATATCTTACTGTTTTACAATGATTTTGTTCAACTGTAATAACCATGATACATCCTCGCCTTTGGCCAATACCATCAAAGGATTCCACTATTGCACTCCTTTCTAGGTGGAGCAAACCATTACAAGTGATACCCCACACTTAGCCATTCCTTCACTAGGCTAGAGCAATGCCTCTCCAAGTGATACCCCATTCTTGGTCAACGATCCAACAACTTGGAATTGTCCAAGAACTACAAGAAATAAGAACTAATTTCTACATACAAGAATACTCTCACAAAAGGTAGATTAGTACAATTTCAAACATTAGATACTTCAATATTCAAATATCAAATTGAAATAAGATTGAACCTCAAGTAAGAATTCACCAAGTTCCTTCTCTAGATGAGAAATCAGCAATGGGAACTCAAAGAATGGTGATCAACAATATAGAGATTTAGCAATTCAGTTGAGCAAAGATTTGTGCAAGAGAGAGCTTTGATAGCAAGATGGCTTTCAACATATTTTTTAATTCTTGGTGTGATTTGATTTGCAAAACCATGTATGTATAGGTTTATAAAAGAGTTTTCCATGTTGCCCAAGATTACTTGCAGTATTTTCCAAGTTTTAAGAAAATTTAGGGCATAAGAAACCATTATTTGGATTTTAAAAGATTTAAAAAATTTAGCCATTAATTGTGTTCAAACAATTGAAGTATCAGGTTTAGTCTTCTGATGTTCCTTAACACACTGAAAAATTTGAACTAGACACAGAGTCATACGACTGAACTGAGGGTTCAGTCTTCTAAGGGTGTACTGCCTTTTCTGTATTCCTTTAGAAAAATTTTCAGTAGACTGAACTAATTCTTTGATTTTCTGAAAGAAATTCTTCAATAGACTGAAGTAAAACTTCAGTCTTCTGAGGGTGCACCTCAGTCGTCTGAGCAGACCAAATTCTGATATTTCATTTTAGTTTTCAAAAATCTTTTTTGCTCTCTTGCTTTGATTTCTTATAAAACATTTTTTGGGGTTTTGAAATAAGGTCTCTAAATCCACAATTAACCCTAAAGGAGCTTCAAAATATTTCACAAGATATTCAAACATGATATACTTACAATATTGTGCTTAAAGCCTAATACTCTACTCTTCAAGCTTTTCATTGTATTTTTCTTTAAGTTCCTTTTTACTTGAGCTTTGAGTAAGCTTTAAGTGTCCACATATTTTGCTCATGTTGGTGTTGCTTTGAGCTATCTTTTGGATCACTCTACATATAAATGTGGCTTTATGAATCCTTGAGCTTTCCATTGCTTTTCTTTTGAACTTTGTATTTCCTGAAACATCACCACTTAACCAACACATATTAAATTATCCTTTATTTGTTATCATCAAAACAAGATTGAAAAGTCATGTTTAGGCCAACAATCTCCCCTTTTTGATGATGACAAACATGGAGCAAAGATAAGGGTTCCTTAGAAAGGACTCCCCTTTACAATAAGCATTCCTTTTAATGATTTTGAAAAGTGATAATATCAAATATGACAAAGTTCAAAGAAAATCTCAATTTAAGCATATGAACACCTAACAAGTATGTACACTTTCTAGTATATATTTTTCAATATAGCATTGTTTTAACATTTATATCAAGTATGACATAACATTCATTCATGTTTCATATTATAACATATTCAAATCTGCTTCAAAGAAGGTCTCAATCCATAGTTTTCTAAAAATATATTAGCTTTCATAATACATCTTTGCTTACAATAGTTTCTCTCCCCCTTTGACATCATTAAAAAAGAAACAAGGGGTAACAGCAAAAAAGTTATCATACTAGCAAAGAGTCATTACAAGCATACATAAATAATAGTCAAGCAACTTACAAACTTAGTGATTGAATACATGCAAGGATTTCTAAAATTCAGTTTCTTAATACATCAAAAATATTAAATACAGTAGAAAAATCCAACTATCAGCTCCATCATTCTTTTCTTCATCTTCTTCATCTTCCTCTTCTTCCTTAGATCCTCCTTCTACTTCCTTATCTTCCTCTTCTTCATCATCATCCTCACTTCCTTCTTCTGAATCATCATTATCACTGTGAAGAGTTGTGCTGGTGTCCATAGGATCACCACCTTGGGAGGAACTAGCATGATTTTCCTCAATCCGAATATGGCATTGATCTAGTGACGACACCTTATCCTAAATGCTCTAGAGTCTGGACCTCACTTTCGAGCAGAAGGAAGAGAAGTCATTTTGAAAAGCTATAAACTAGGAAGGTGCATCTATAAGAAGACCCTGGTCATGTGCTAGAGGATGAGGAGGAGCTGTTGCAGGTGTGTGTTGAGGCTTGCCTCCTTTAAATTATTGATCACCTTTGTCATATCCCATTTGCTTCAAGGTGGTGGAATTGAAGAGGTCATATCGTGTGTGTTTGATGAATAGTTCGTATGGATTGGCAAGATTGAGCTAGGCAAAGATTAGGTTTAAGGCACTGCCATAAGGAAGAGTGACCCTAGCTAATTCTAGTTTGGCCCACATCCATTTTATAATTAGACTAGCCAAATCAAGTTTCTTACCTTTAAGAACACACCAAAGGACAAAACACTCAATATAGGATAAATGATCAAAAGAACCAGTTTTTTGTATGATGTTGTAGGAAATGATTTTATGGAGGATTTGGTCTTTGAGATTAAGTTGTTTATACAATGGAGGATGCCCAAAATAAACCGGTTCATTTTCCATAACTAAGGGCAAAAAGGTTTCAGGGGTGAAGTCTTGCTCCAAAATCCATAACTGAGAGAAAGTAGGACATTCAAGTTCTCTGGGTGTTATTTTTAAAATAGGAGCCAAAATTTTAGGGTTCAAGACAATTTTCTTACCCCGAACCTCGATAGTCAAAACCCTATCACCATAAACCATGTTAGCATAAAACATTTTGATGAGGTTTGGAAACATGTCTTTGGCTCGATGGATTATAAAATTGAACCACCCAATTTCCCTAAACAGTGGAAGAATTTTAGGAAATTGTTCATCGAAGAAGGAGGTGTCTAATACCTTACCAAGAATGGGATTGGTGGAACGAAGAGAAGCATGGTAGTGAAGCTTTGCTTGAGGTGCAACGAGCCACCTCTCTATATTTTGCTCTTCTCTTCCTGAAGACGTTCCACGATTCACTGTTGTTTTGGTGTGTGGCATGTTTGGAGATCAAGAATGAACAAGACTCAGTTCTTGGAAACCCTAGAATTTGTAGGGATGATTTAATGTTGAGTTTTGGAGCCTTGGATTTAAGAGTTGTTGGGTCAGAATGGAAGGAGACAAAGAGAGAGAGAGAGCTTTGGAGTGATAGAATAGGGTTCAAAAGGCTAAAGTTAGAGTTTTAAAGTGTTTAAATATTTATACCCCGCAACTTCAGAAGACTGATGATTTAGGTCAGTCATCTAAAGATTTTTAGAACAAGAATTTTAAACAGGCAGTAGCACTTTAGAAGACTGAAGTCCAGGTTCAGTCGTCCGAATCTTCAGTGCTGCAGTGTTCAGTTGTCTGAGCTTCCACGCTCAGTCGTCTGAAGCATTGAAAATTTTCAAAATTTTTCTTTTCTAATTATGAATTCTTCTTGAACCACTTGTCTACTATGTAGTAATCCAAGTTCTGTTCTAATAGTTATAAATCTTTCTTTATTGAGAGGTTTTGTAAAGATGTTCGCCCATTGATCATTTGTGTTAATGAATGCAAGTAACATATCCTCTTTTTGAACATGATCTCTTGAAAAATGGTGTCTTATATCAATATGTTTTGTTCTTGAATGTGATATTGGACTTTTGGATATATTTATCGCACTTGTATTATCATATTTGATTGGAATGGTTGAATATTCTAATTGTAGTCTTTTAGTTGTTGTTTCATGTATAGAGTTTGTGCACAACACTCCCAACTGCTACATATTCAGCTTTGGTTGTGGATAAGGCTATGGAGTTTTTCTTTTTAGAAAACCAAGAGACTAGTGATCGTCCTAGAAAGTGACAACTGCCACTAGTACTTTTTCTATCTGTCTTACACCCTGAATAGTTGGCATCCAAATAGCTAATCATTTTGAATCTGACTTGGGTAATTGGATGCTTGAAAAAGGACAGAAATGTACAAGTCTTGTACTTTCGGTCGACCGACCCACACAGGTCATTTCCTCCTGGTCGACCAAAACCGATCCGGGTCAACATATTGACCATGGTCCGGTCAATCGAGCCCTTACAGTTCATTTGACCCCAATCGACCGAACCACCTGGAAGTCAACATTTTGACCTCCCGGTTGACCGACCACTTTTGTACTCCAACTACGTGGTCGACCGGAGGGTCCTTGGGAGAATTCCCAGTGGTCTGGTCGACCGAACCAGGCAGTTCAAAAAGGCCCGGTCGACCGAACCTCAGAAATTTGGGAAATCGCCCACTTATGGTTGACCGAGACCTCAGTTCAAAAACCCCCTGGTCGACCGAACCATAGGAGACTTGGTCAACCGAACTTGTTCTGGTCGACCGGACCTCTTGGGTTGCCCTGATTTTTTTACCGCAGTTAATATTTTTTAAACAGGGTTAAAATGCTCTAAACATCATTAAACTTTCCTAATAATACCCAATGGGTCCTTAACGGTCATATTTTCTCCCATACCTATATATATGAGATCATTTGAGAAAATTAGGAATGGATTAACCACTTTGATTAGGACAAATTCTTTGAAATTTCCAAAGCCTATACTACTCATTTTTTAGCCCCATTCACTTATGCTTATCGTTTAATAGTGCGTACATCATTTGTAAGTGGATTGAGTGTGTGCTTGGTAAGGTTTGCTCTTTTGGTTGTATTTGTTTAACATGATTTTCATGAGAGCCAAACCTAAGGATTCTTAGGGGGCTTTTGCTAATAAGCCTATCCTAAGAAGACTTGCTTAAGCTTCTAAGTATTGCATTTGTGTTGCAATTTCTTTGGAAGCTTGTATTTGTTTTTGGGTTGCAAAATCATTTTCAAAACATACTCAAATATCTTGTGTGATTTATATTGATATATTTGTGAAAAGATATTTGTGTCTGTGATAGTGATCTTTGTGGCAATATTCATCAACTCACATATCCTTTACTGAATACAAAGATTTAATATCTTTTGCAAACCGAACATATATAATATATATTACTGGAGCATCATATGATTGAGGAAACCTGCTCAATGAAATATACATATTGTTTGACTAATATCTTTATGTGAACTATTATATTGAACATATCTTGTGATACAAAGATTGTTTGTTTGACACTCTCACGTACGCATTACACCGATAGAAAATACTTTGAGAGTTGAACCATCTAAACCACATTGAGCTTACATATTGAATCATATTGTGGTGTATGTTATTGCGCTTATTTGGGTACATATCTACTTTTCATGAAAGCACAATCACTGTACCATTTGATTATATACACATTTGTTGTATATCCAGGCACGGGCCTGAAGAGGGAGACTAGCCCTGGAATAGTCCCGGATTGGCTTAGACCTGGTTAGGAAAGCTAGGTGCGTCGTCCTGTTAAGGCATGTAGGTTGAGGTCAGCCCCGCTAATTGACCTGGTTAAGGTTGTGGTCAGCCCTGTGTTAATTTGACCTGGTTGTAAACGGTGCTGCTCCACCCTTAAGTGAGCTATTAGTGGAATCCTCTAGCTTGCGAGCTAGAGGCGGGTAGGGCCGAACCCCGATAACATTTCGTGTGTCTATTTACATTTCAGCACTTTATATTTACCGCACGTATATGTTATTGTATAAATGATGTGCATGATTTAAATTCCACGTATTTTATTTATCAACACATTTGGAACCATGTAGAAGGACCCTAGGTTACCAAAACATATTGACTTCTAACTTAACCTAGGAGAAAAATTAATATTTCCAATTCACCCCCCCTCTTGGGAATACACCTTTTCTAACAGGGACTAATTGCCATACTTTACTTCTTTCAAATTGATTTAACTCTTCTTGCATAACAATTATCCAAGGGTCATCATTTAGAGCTTCTTCAACATTTTTAGGTTCATCTTGAGATAAGAAGGCATAATGATTGCATAGATTCTTTAATGACGATCTAGTGGTTACACCTCTAGAAGATTCTCCTATAATTTGATCTTGAGGGTTATTTCTAACATACTTCCATTCTCTTGGAAATTCGAGATTTTCAATAGGATTATCTTTTGAAGTTTCTTCGTTATTTTCTTCTTTTTCTTTTTGATATTTAGACCATCCTCTTTTTGGGAAATATCATCTTTTTCTTCATTCTTGATTTCTTTTGCGAAAGGATATGATTCATCAAAGTTTACATGAATTCATTCAATGATGGTTAGTGTTCTTTTGTTATAGATCCTATAAGCCTTACTATTAGTAGCATATCCTAGAAAATTCCTTCATTCGACTTGACATCAAATTTCCCTAAGTCATCTTTGTCGTTAAGAACAAAGCATTTACATCCAAAAACATGGAAGTAAGCTATGTTAGGCCTTCTTCCTTTCCATAATTCATAAGGTGTTTTGTTTAGGCTTGATCAAATGGAAACCCTATTTATTACATAACAAGCTGTATTTATAGCTTCAGCTCAAAAGTATTTAGATAGATTATTTTCATTTAGCATAGTTCTAGCCATTTCTTGAAAGGTTCTATTTTTCCTTTCAACAACTCCATTTTGTTGTGGAGTTTTAGGTGCTAAGAAATTATGGCTTATTCCATGGTCATTACAAAATTTTTTAACATCTTTGTTTTTAAACTCTCTTCTTTGGTCACTTCTTATGTTTGAAACATTGCAACCTTCCTCATTTTGAAGTTTCTTGCATAGATTTATTAACATATCACAAGTTTCATCTTTGTTTGCTAAAAACAATACCTATGTATATCTAGAGTAGTAATCTACTATCACGAAGGCATATTGTTTTACTCCTAAACTTTGAGTTTAGTAGGACCAAATAAATCTAAATGTATGAGTTCTAGGGGTCTACTAGTTGATATGTGTTTCTTCTTTTTAAAGCTTGTTTTGATTTGTTTTCCAAGTTGGCAAGCATCACAAATTTTATCTTTAATAAATTTTGTATTAGGTAAGCCTTTTACTATGTTCTTCTTAGATAGTTTAGATAGAAGGTCCATACTTGCATGTCCTAATCTTCAATGCCAAAGCCATCTATTTTCACTTATGGAAGCTAAGAAAGTTACATCTTGAGAAATTAGACTATCAAGATTTATGCAATACACATTGTTCATTTTATATGTTGTGAATAGAATTTCATGATTCTTAGGATTTTGTATTATGCATTTGTCCTTTTTAAAGACTATGTCAAACCCTTTGTCACTAAGTTGACTAATACTAGAGATTGTGCTTTAAACCATCAACTAGCAAAACATCATCAATGGTGAGTGAGGATTCTTTACCTATCTTACCAATTCCAACAATTTTGCCTTTTGCATTATCACTGAAGGTTACATATCCTCCATCTTTTTGAGTGAGGGTGGTGAACTTTGTTCTATCTCCCGTCATATGTCTTGAACACCCGCTGTCCAAGTACCATTTTTCCTTTAATGGAGTAGACCTAAAGCAAACTTACAAGAAAGGATTTATGTTGTTACTTTTGGAATCCAAACTTTCTTAATTCTTTTTAAATCTTGTCTAGTTTTAGTGTTTATCTTACATTCTTTATTTACTTTTACATATTTCTTCTTAACTGGACAATTAAACATTATATGTCCTTTATTTTTACATAAGTAGCAAGTAGTATATTCATGTATGTTTGTGAAGGATGTACTTGCATAGTGTTTAGCTTGTTTTACAAAGTATCCCATGAATAGATTCTTCTTTCTTTTGTTTGTAATTCCATTGTATCCTATTCCCTTTTTATTGTTAGCCATTCTTTGTTGTCCTACCATTTTCTCAAAATTTTCTTTACCTCTAGTAAAGTTGTAAATAATCTTTTCTTTATCTTCAATTTCACTTTTGAGGTCATTTATTTCTAGCACTTCCTTGCTTTGATTGTTTTCTTGTAATTTATTCACTTCTTGAGACATAGTGTTTATTTTCTCCATTAGTTTGTCAATATGAGATTTTTTTTTTCTTTTTCAACAGATTTTGAGGATTCTAGTTGATTTTTAAGTTTCCCATTTTGTTCTTTTAAAGCAATGTTCCTCTTTGATACTTTAATAAACCTATTATGAAGAGCAAATAATTTAGCTTGGAGTTCTTTATAGGATGACATACTCTCACATGAATCATTACACGATTCATCACTAGAATCTTCCAAGGAGGAGTTGAAAGAGTTTACCACTTCGTTGTGTGCCATGAAGCACATGTTTGCCATCTTTTGTTCGTTGGATTTGTTCTCCAATTCCCTTGAGCTTGTGTCGTCTCATGTTGCTTTCATTGCTGGCTTTTTCTTCTTCATTTCTTTCTTGAGCTGAGGGCAGTCCGGTTTGATGTGTCAAACCTTTTTACAATGGTAACAAGTAGGTGGATCATTCTTATTTTTTTGTCCTTTTTATTGACTCACTCGAAAAATGAGCAGCTCGAGAGCTATCCCAAGTATAGGAGTTCTGTCGTATAATACTAAGCCCAAGGGTTAGATCGTCTTCTCAGGGAATGTGTTTTAATCTCAGATTTGACGTTCCTCCAATCAAAAAAAAAAAATGCACTGAACTCGGTTCAGATTCGGGTTTTCAAGATTGTGGAAACTTAAATGAAAACACAAATTAAAGTCCTAAAACTAGCACGCACGGAATTAAATAACAATAATAAAACCCTAATCTACTTAAGGAAACACTAGAGCATACTAACTAAAAATGGAAACCTTAAACATGGAATTAAAAATACGCAACCACAATCACAATTTAAACACGAAACAAACAAAACTCTAAACCTAGCATGCAATGAAATTGAGAGCAAAAACGGAAACTCTAATCTACTCAAGGAAACATTGGGACACGCGTTAATTAAAAATGGCAACCTAGAACATGGAATTAAAAACACAAAATGGAAACTAAATTAGACACACACTAAAAAAAAACCAAACCTACTAAAAATCGAACCTTTAGCACAATTAAGAGATCAAATCAAGACTCACAATTTAAATGTAAACATGAACTCAACGGAAATTTAAAAGACATAAACAATAACGGAACACAATAAAAACACAACCTTTACTAATCATAGACCCTAACTAAATCGAATTTCAAAAAAAAAATATCTGAATTTAATTAAGAATGCTAAATTAAAATAACTATCAATTAGATAAACAAAGAGATTAATTTAACAATAATGAAATACTCAACATTACTCAACTTAAACAAAAAGAAAGAAAACTCCAATAACATTAAAAAAAAATAAACTTTCTTCAATATTCCAAGATTCAAAGAAAAGTAAATAAAAGAAAGAAAGAAAGGAAAAGAGAGAGAGAGAAACAAATCCACGGAGCTGTGAAGTTGCTGTTGTGCTGGAGAAGTTGCTGCTGCGCTTTGGTGGTCCTGTTATGGAGTCGGTTAGTGTTCTGCTGTGCTTGGGGACTGCTGAAGATGGTGGAGGAGGCTGGCCGTACTGCAAGAGGGCAGAGGAGGCCAAGAGAAACAAAGGAAAGGGGGAGAGTGAGGGAGGAAAGACAAAGGGAAGGAAGAGAGACAAGGGGAGAGAAGCAGAATTGAAAAGAACAAAAAAAAAACAAACTAAAGAAGAAGAAGAAGAAGAAGAAGAAGAAGAAGAAGAAGGAGAAGAAGAGGAGAATGGGGAGCCATGGGGGCTGCCTCCACAGGAAGAGAAAGAGAAGGGTTAAATAGGATAGAGGGGGAAAGCCCTAGACCCGAATAGGAAACCCGAATTGCTATATTTTTTTATTTTTTTCATTCTCTTTTCATTGCAAATCTGACTCTTTTGGAGCCTTTATCTTACAAAACTTAAAACACAAAAGTTGTAGATAATCCTTTCCTCTTTCTCTAGAAATTCGAATCGTCTTGATCGGAGCTCAGAAGGAAAAGTTATAGATAAAATACGAACAGGTGTTGGTTTTGATTTCTGGGAATTTTCCTGCGACAAAAAATTACCAAAACTTCATAAATAGTGCAATAAAGTTCAAGAATGATGATTTTGGCATTTTATTAAAATATTGGATAATTTTAGATATTTAATTAAAAATATAAACCGTAAAGCTCGGGTTAAACGTCCAATTACACAGTTTCGGTGCGTAATCATTTACTAGTTTCACCTTTTTTTGCTTTTGAACCTTTGAATTTTCTAGTGAATTTCTTGTTTCTTTTGAAGAATTTTCCAAGTCTTTTAGTTATAAATGCTAATTCTTCATCATCTAATTCACTGGTTTCATTCTTTTCCTCAGTTGAACTTTATTTAGAAGCTTTAAGAGCTATTGATTTCTTATTTTTATTTTCAGTGTTCCTTTCTTTCATAGCCATTTCATAGCTGAGAAGTGATCCTATGAGTTCATATAGTGAAATTTTTTTGACGTTTCTACCTTTCGTAATTGCTGTAGCTTTAGGTTCCCAAATTGGAGGAAGTCTTCTAAAGATTTTCCGAATCATTTCATTAAGTTGAGTAATTTTTTCCTAAGGCATTGAGGGAGTTTATGATATGAGTGAACCTTGTGAACATATTTGTTATGGTTTCATCCGAGTTCATCTTGAAAGCCTCATACTCACTTGTGAGCATGTCGATTCTACTATCTTTAACATCCATAGCTCTTTTATATTTTACTTCTAGCTTGTCCCAAATTTCTTTGGCTGACTTACATTCCATGACCCTATTAAACTCAATAACATCTAAAGCACAATATAGTGCATTCATGGCACTAGAATTTACTTGCATGATTTTGTAATCATTGTCGGTCAAGTATTTTTCTTCTTTAGGAACTTCTTTTCCATCTATGGTTTTAGTAAGAATGTAGTCACCCTGTGTGACAACCTTCCATGCTTTCCAATCCATGGTTTGAATATATATCCTCATTCTTTGTTTCCAAAATGTATAATTTAAAAGATAGGTGGTCTAGTAGATGATTGGACCTCTCCAAAGGGAGCTACTCCTAGGTGTGCCATATAAATCTTTATGTAGCTTCTAGTTAGGATTTGCTACTACCCCACTCTAATACCAATTGAAAGTTGAGGTGTAGTCCCAAGAGGGGGGGTGAATTGGGTTATTAAAACTTTAATGCCTTTTATGGATCCTTAACTGATTTAATAATCAAACAACAAAGACTTAATTACTTAAACCAAAACACAACACAAGTAATCAAAACTTGATCAACTAAATAACCAATCAAAAACTTAAATTAAACAACCAAAGATACCAAACCAAGATAAAATATGTAGCCTTTTTTAAATTTCAACTTTTGATTGTAGTCCTGTATTGAATGAAATTGTTTGCACTTTATTAACAAAGATTTCTGGAAATGATTAAACAATGTACTCCCATTTTAGGTTTCCACAAACGTTTAATAAAAATGTACTTTCTTTTATTAAGAGTCTTCTTGTTAATCTCAGTTCTTAACTTCAGCTACCTGCACTTTGCATTCACACACAAAAAAGTATATAGAAGCTGAAAATAAAGAGTAGGGAAAGAGAGAGACGCCAAGATTTTTACAAGGTTCAGCTTATCCTCAGTCTACGTCCTCGTCTTTGGTCAATACTACCAAAGGATTCCACAATTGCACTCCTTTCTAGGTGGAGCAAACCGTTACAAGTGATACCGCACACTTAGCCATTCCTTCACTAGGCTAAAGCAATGCCTCTCCAAGTGATACCCCATTCTTGGTCAACGATCCAACAACTTGGAATTTTCCAAGAGCTACAAGAAACAAGAACTAATTTTTGCGTACAAGAATACTCTCACTAAAAGCAGATTAGTACAATTTCAAACACTAGATACTTCAGTAGTCAAATATCAAATTGAAATAAGATTGAACCTCAAGTAAGAATTCACCAAGTTCCTTCTCCAGATAAGAAATCAGTAATGGGAACTCAGAGAATGGTGATCAGCAATATAGAGATTCAGCAATTCAGTTGAGCAAATATTTGAGCAAGAGAGAGCTTTGATAGCAAGATGGCTTTCAGTAGATTTTTCAATTCTTGGTGTGATTTGATTTGCAAAACCATGTATTTATAGGCTTAGAAAATTGTTTTCATGTTGCTTAAGAATATTTTGGAGTGTCTTCCAAGTTTTTAAAAAATTTGGGGCACAAGAAACCATTGTTTGAAATTTAAAACATTTAAAATTTCTAACTGTTCACAGTGTTCAGATGACTGAAGTATCGGGTTCAATCTTGTGATGTTCCTTAACACACTGAAAAATTTGAATTGGACACAGGGTCAGATGACTAAACTAAGGGTTCAGTCTTTTGAAGTCCCATATCAGACGACTAAACTGATGGTTCGGTCTTTTGATGGTGTACTACGTCTTCTATATTCCTTCAAAAAAATCTTCAGTAGACTAAATTAATTCTTCAATTTTCTAAAGAAATTATTCAGTAGATTGAAGTAAAACTTCTGTCTTCTGAGGTACATCTTTAGTCTTACGAGGGTGCACCTCAGTCTTCTGGGCAGACCAAATTTAGATTTTTCATTTTAGTTTTCAAAAATCATTTTGCTCTCTTGCTTTGATTTCTTATAAAACATTTTCCGGGATTTTAAATAAGGTCTCTAAGTCAATGAATAACCCTAGAAGAGCTTCAATATATTTCATAAGATATTCAAACATGAAGTTGTTACAATATTGTCCTTAAACCCTAATACTCTATTCTTTAAGTCTTTCATTGTATTTTGCCTTATGTTCCCTTTGACTTAAGCTTTGAGTTAGCCTTAAGTGTCAACATATTTTGCTTATGTTGGTGTTGCTTTGAGCTATCTTTTGGACCACTCTACATATAAATGTGGCTCTATGAATCCTTTAGCTTCCATTTCTTTTCTTTTGAACTTTGTCTTTCCTGAAACATCACCACTTAACCAACACATTAAATTATTATTAATTTGTTATCATCAAAACAAGATTGAAAATCCATATTTAGGCCAACACTAAGAATCTAAATTTTTTCCAAATAGACTAGGCATCTTTGTTAGGTAAATAACTCTTACTGCTTAACTCAAAAAATCATAAGTTAGGCATACATTGTCCATCGCTCAAGCTTGTGGTTTAGGGGTTCCATCTCACACTATATATCATTTAATCCTAAGCCTATCCTTGAACTTAAAAGCCTTGAACAAGTAGCAGTCATTACTCTAGGCTTAAACACTAACAATTATCAAGTTCCCATTCCATCAAGTGCTTATTTAAAAGACATCCCTTCTCAACCAAATTAGGGGCATCCACTAAGGGACTCAAGTCTTCATCTAGTTATCATAAAATTATTCCCTTTGTACTTGAAATATAAAAATCCTCTATTTTGGTTCACCATCTCCTCCTTAGGAAATCTTTACCAACCACGAACACATTCGGTAAAGTTTTATCCTATTCCTTGGTTGTATCCTTGCTCAAAATAGTGATCATATTTAAAGGATACTTTCCAATCTCCAAAAAGCTTGTTTCTACAATAATCATATACCCATAAATGCTCTTTGCCAAAATAGTTAGGACATACCTTCCAGTTTGCTTATACTGAAAAATGTCCTGCTTCTATTGAATACTCTTTTGAACATAATGGAAATTTTTTTTTCTCTTAAAGTATTCATTCATATTCCCTTCACAAGCTCTCAAACTTTAAGTCAAATCTTTCAGAGCTTCAAATTATGTTGAATGACTGAGGTGGATGCATTAGGTTTCAAATATAGATTGAAGGAGACCTATGCGCATGTAATCAAAATTCAAAGCTATTCGAACTTGAACCTCTCACACATTGAGATTCTTAAGAAAAGAGGCAATGTAGGCTTATGACCCAGAGGAAGTATTGCTTGTAACTTTTTGTTCCTCTAAGCCAAAGCATGTATAGCCAAGCTTAAATCACTAAAAATCTTAGGGCATTTGGCTATCGATTTGAAAAATGAAAAAGGCATAAGACAAAGATAATGTGTAACTCAGGGGGAGCATTACTCTTTATAATGATTCCATTAAATGCTCTCATTTTATGTTCGTGTGCCTTTATGAAAATAGCACTGTAGCATACTGTCCATACTTCACTTAATGCTTAAATTACATTGATGGATACTAATTTGTCATTATCTAGTATTGTGAACTGTTATTGAATATACTGATTGAGAATACTGGATTGCATGGAACGCCATTTGTAAGGTTGTTGCAGAAATTTATTTACCTTGTTGATTAAGGTGTAATCCCAAGAGGGGGGGGGGGGGCGTGAATTTGGTATTTAAAAAAATTCTTTGCAACCTATTTACCAATCAATCCCTATATCTAAGTTTAACTAGTCACTTATCAAGTTGATGTGAAATTATTCAACATACACAAGTAAGCTGGAAATTAAAATACGATGCGGAAAATAAAAAGATAAGGGAAGACAGAATGCAACCACAATTTTACGAGGTTCAGCCTACTTGGCCTACGTGCTCACCTTGAGCAACCAGTCAAGGATTCACTAACCCTGCTCCTTAAAGTGGGATGGAGCTTCCCTTACAATCCACTGCTTACAAGAGGTACACCTTCCTCCTACTCCGCTGCTTACAAGAGATACAGCTCTCTCCTCTCACACCGATTCACACACCGAACCGTGTATACAATAGAATTTGGAAAATACACTAAAAAACAATGCTTCTAACAAAAGCTAGTGAGTACAATTCAAATTCCTAGAACATTGACATATGATATAACTTGAAGCTCGTAAATGAATGAAACGATAAAATCGTTTTATGTATGATATGCCTCAACACACAAATCCCTTTTTAACCAAAACTTTGAAGTAAAAATAAATTCAAAACATTTTGAAATAATCTAGGGTTCTTGGTTCACTTTGCAAAAATGCACACTTATATAATTGAAGTGAACTTGTTGGCAAAAACTTTGTCTTGAATAAACACACAATCAAAATCACAAAGTTTTATTTCATGTACTCAACCACAAAACTGAGTATATTAATTTGCAAAAAAATATCCCTCAATTAAAATTATATTTATAAGTATCAAGGGTATTCAATCAAATTCTAATGTATCTAAAGATAGATCCTTTTAGAAACCACACACTTGAATCAAACCTTTCAATGAGTCACACACCATAAAACAAATAACGATCTAGTTCAAAAAGACTTGATATATATAAAGATACTTTCAAGATCACTCTTTTAATAAAAAACTAGGTTTTTCAATAAGAAGCCCTTTGAGACAATATATGTATATTTATATACTCTTAAACCAAAATTTAATCTACCAACTTAGATAAACTTTCTCAAGTAATGATCTCTTAGAAAATTAATTTTTGTACAAAAAGCACACTCAAGATCAGTACTTTTCAACACTTGTCAAGAAACAAACAATGAGATGATAGGCAAAAATCACAAGACTAATAACTTGAAAGATCAAACCTCAATACTAGATTGAAGTACAGTAGAGTAAACAAGTTCCTTTTGAAAATAAGAATTGATTTGCCCAAGATTGAAGATATGAGATTGATGTATAGGCAAACGAATAGCACTAAGAGTAGATAATCAACAAACTTGCAACAAGGTGTGTTCTTCTCTTTCTTGTGTGTCTCTCTCACTTCTAGGGTTTAGATATTCATAATATATAGTATATTACCCTTAGAATTGATCTCAGCCATTTGATCAATAAGATACCTCGCGTTTCTTTTTAATAAAGAACTGATTTTTAGGCTTTCCCGTGAGTTCAGGCAACCAAACTCGACTTCAGGCTCCTAAAGTGTCAACTTCAGGCACCTGAGGTTCCAAGGTCAGGCAACCGAGGTACCTCTGCCAGGTTTTGTCATTCCCATTTAATTCTTTAGGCTACCGAACTTAATCTTCAGGCTACTGAAGAAATTCTTTAGGCGCTTGAGGTTAACTTCAGGCTACCTAAGTCCCCTTTTTCACACATATTCATTTCCAATTTAAAATTCTACTTTGATTCTTTGCTTGGGTCTTTTACAAAACAAGTTTTCATGATTTTAAACACATTTCTAAGCCCATGTAAGTACTCTAACGATGTACATGAAATGCATGAATCCTAAAATCATTCTAAGTTATATTGAGACTTAAGATAAATCATACGAAAATGTAGATACATGAGTTCTAAATACCCATTCCCAAGACATTCTTGAACTTTGCCGCTTGCATCTTGATTCTCAAACTCCTTGAGTTCCATGGTACTTTCTAATATGTATAAGCTTTACTTTATGGCATCCATGACTCGTTATCTTTCCGTGCATGCTCAGTGTAAGTCCTCGTCACAAACTCATTGCACAGATCAAATATCAAGTGATTTGTCATTATCAAAAACTGGATTGGACTCATAAAGTCAACATACCTGCATGCTTAGTCTAGAATGCCTCCTACATGGTGGATGCAGTGATGTAAATTGCAAGTTGGTAGTGGTTTTTAGGTTGTTGCATGCTTTATATGATCTATCTGTTGAAAACAACCCGTTATCAGGTACAAGTATTATAGGAAAATGTCTAATTTATAGACGACATGCTGCCACAATTTCATCAAAACTTTTCCAAAACAAAACTGTGCACCTAAATGACTTGATATGATGCATGCCAAAAAAAATTTTGAAAGGATGAGTGAAAACTAAAAGAATATTAATTTTCATCCTTAGTTAAAAATACATGCACAGTCTTCATGTCATTTCCTAAGTTGCTAGATAATTAAATAGATTAGTACATATTAAATCCTATTTGTTTGTGCTAAACTGAAAACATGTACACATTTTATGGACCTAGGATAAACTTAGTTCATGGATGTTGGCCTAAACATGGCTTTTCAATCTTGTTTTTATCATAGCAAATAAAGGATAATTTAATATGTTTTGGTTAAGTGGTGATGTTTCAGGAAAGGCAAAGTTCAAAAGAAAAGCAATGGAAAGCTCAAGTATTCATAAAGCTGCATTTATATATAGAGTGGTCCAAAATATAGCTCAAAGCAACATCAACGTAAGAAAAATATGTGGACACTTAAAGCTGACTCAAAGCTCAAGTCAAAAGGAACGTAAAGCAAAATACAATGAAAGGCTTGAAAAGTAGAGTATTAGGCTTTAAGGACAATATTGTAAGTACTTCATGTTTGAATATCTTATGAAATATTTTGAAGCTCTTTTAGGGTTAATTATGGACTTAGAGACCTTATTTTAAAACCCTGAAAAATATTTTATAAGAAATCAAAGTAAGAGAGCAAAAAATATTTTAAAAAACTAAAATAAAAAATCAGAATTTGGTCTGCCTAGACGATTGAGGTGCACCCTCAAAAGATTGAAGATGTACCTCAGAAGACTGAAGTTTTACTTTAGTCTATTGAAGAATTTCTTCAAAAGACTAAAGAATTAGTTTAGTCTACTAAATATTTTTTAGAAGGAATACAGAAGAGGCAATACACCCTAAGAAGACTGAACCCTCAGTTCAGTTGTCTTATCTAGGACTTCGGAAGACTGAACCCTCAATTCAGTCGTCTAACCCTGTATCCAGTTCAAAATTTTCAATGTTAAGGAATATCAAAAGATTGAACCTGATACTTCAGTCATCTAAACACTGTTAACAGTTAAATTTTTTAAATGTTTTAAAATTCAAATAATTGTTTCTTTTGCCCCAAATTTTCTAAAAACTTGGAAGATACTCCATGTAATCTTAGGCAACATGAAATTACTCTTCTAAGCCTATAAATACATGCTTTTGAAAATCAAATAAAACCAAGAATTGAAAAATCTGCTGAAAGCCATCTTGCTATCGAAGCTCTCTCTTGCTCAAATCCTTACTCAATTGAATTGCTGAATCTCTATATTGCTGATCACCATTCTCTAAGTTCCCATTGCTGATTTCTCATATGGTAAAGGAACTTGGTGAATTCTTACTTTAGTTTTAATCTTATTTCAATTTGATATTTGAAAATTGATGTATCAAGCGTTTGAAATTGTACTATTCTGCTTTTTGTGAGAGTATTTTTGTACACAGAAATTATTTCTTGTCTCTTGTAATTCTTGGATGATTCCAGGTTGTTGGATCATTGATCGAGGGTGGGTTATCACTTGGAGAGGCGTTTCTCTAGCCTAGTGAAGGAGTGGCTAAGTGTGGGGTATCACTTGCAACGGTTTGCTTCGCTTGGAAAGGAGTGCAATAGTGGAATCCTTTGATGGTATTGGCCAAAGGCGAGGATGTAGGCTGGGGATAAGCTGAACCTCGTAAAAATCTTGGTGTCTTTCTTTCCCTACTCTTTATTTTCAGCATCTATATACTTTGTTGTGCATGAATGCAAAGTGCAGGTAGTTGAAGTTAAGAACTGAGATTAACAAGAGGACTCTTAATAAAAGAAAATACGTTTGATTAAATGTTTTCAAAAACCTAAAAAGGGAGTACATTGTTTAATTGTTTGCGGAAATTTTTGTTAAGAGAGTGCAAACAATTTCATTCAATACAAGGCTACAATTAAAGGCTAAAATTGCCAAAAGGCTGTATATTTGGTTTGGTATATTTGGTTGTTTACTTTAAGTTGTTGATTGGTTATTCGGTTGATCAAATTTTGATTACTTGTGTTGTGTTTTGGTTTGTGGATTGAATAAGTAATTAAGTCTTTGCTATGTGATTATTGAATCAATAAGAGGTTAAGATTCCATTAAAGGCATGAAAATTTTAATAACCCAATTCACCCCCCTCTTGGGACTACGCCTCAACTTTCAATTGGTATCAGAGTGGGGTTGTAGCAAATCCTAACTAGAAGCTACAAAATGATCTATATGGCACACCTAGGAGTTGCTCCCTTTGGAGAGGGCCAATAGTCTACTAGACGACCTATCTTTTGTTGTTTAAATTATACCTTTGGAGACAAAGAATGAGGATATATATTAAAACCATGGATTTGAAAGCATGAAAGGTTTTCACATAGGGTGACTACATTCCTACTAACACCGTAGATGGCAAAGAAGTTCCTAAATAAGAAAAAGACTTGACTGACATTGATTACAAAATGATGTAAGCAAACTCTAGTACCATGAATGCACTATATTGTGCTTTAGATGTTAAGAGTTTAATAGGGTCATGACATGTAAGTCAGCCAAAGAAATTTGGGACAAGCAAGAAGTAACCTATGATGGAACTATAGATGTTAGAAATAATAGAATCGACATGATCACAAGCGAGTATGAGGCTTTCAAAATGAACCCGGATGAAACCATAACAAATATGTATACAAGGTTTACATATATCATAAACTCCCTCAATGCGTTAGAGAAAAATTACTCAACTTATGAAATGATCTGGAAAATTCTTAGAAGACTTCCTCCTATATGGGAACCTAAAGCTACATCAATTAGGGAAGGTAAAGACCTCAAAACAACCTCACTAGATGAACTCATAGGATCACTTCTCACCTATGAAATGACTATGAAAGAAAGGAACACTGAAAATAAAAATAAGAAATCCATTGCTCTTAAAGCTTCTAAAGAAAGTTCAAGTGAGGAAGAGAATGAAACAAGTGAATTAGATGATGAAGAATTAGCATTTATAACTAAAAGACGTGGAAAATTCTTCAAAAGAAACAAGAAATTCACTAGAAAGGTCGAAGGTTCAAAAACTAAAAAAGGTGAAACTAGTAAAAAGAAGAACAAAAGTAAGAATGATCCGCCTACTTGTTACCATTGTAAAAAGGTCAGACACATCAAACCAGACTACCCTCAGCTCAAGAAAAAAAAAGAAAAAGCCAGCAATGAAGGCAACATGGGATGATACAAGCTCAAGAAAATCAAAGAATGAATCCAGGGACCAAGAGACAGCAAACATGTGCTTCATGGCACACAACGAAGAGGTAAACCCTTACTACTCCTCCTTGAAAGATTCTAGTGATGAATCATGTAATGATTCATGTGATAAAGAACTCCAAGCTAAATTATTCGCTCTTCATAATAGGTTTATTAAAGTATCAAAGAGAAACATAGTTTTAAAAGAACAAAATGAGAGTCTTAAAAATCAGCTAGAATCCTCAAAATCTACTGAAAAAGAAAAAGAATCTCATATTGAAAAACTAATGGAGAAAATAAACACTATGTCTCAAGAATTGAACAAATTACAAGAAAATAATCAAAGAAAAAAAAAAGTTAGAAATAAATGACCTCAAAAGTCAAATTGAAGATAAATAAAAGATTATTTACAACTTTTCTAAAGGTAAAGAAAATTTTAAGAAAATGGTAGGACGACAAAGAATGGCTAACAATAAAGAGGGAATAGTTTATAATGGAATTACAAACAAAAGAAAGAAGAATCTATTCATGGGATACTTTGCAAAAGAAGCTAAACACTATGCAAATACATCCTTAACAAACATTCATTAATATACTACCCGCTGCTTGTGTAAAAATAAAGGACATATAGTGTTTAATTGTCCACTTTAGAAGAAATATGTCTAAGTAAAGAATGAATGGAAAATAAAAACTAAATCTAGACAAGATTTAAAAAGAATCAAGAAAGTTTGGATTCCAAAAGTAACAACATAAATCCTTTCTTTTAGGTTTGCTTTAGGTCTACTTCATTAAAGGAAAAATGGTACTTGGACAGCGGGTGTTCAAGACATATGATGGGAGATAGAACAAAGTTCACCACCCTCGCTCAAAAAGATGAAGGATATGTAACCTTTAGTGATAATGCAAAAGGCAAAATTGTCGAAATTGGTAAGATAGGTAAAGAATCCTCACTCACCATTGATGATGTTTTGCTAGTTGATGGTCTGAAGCACAATCTCTTAAGTATTAGTCAACTTAGTGAGAAAGGGTTTGACATAATATTTACGAAGGACAAAGGCATAATTCCAAATTCTAAAAATCATGAAATCCTTTTCACAGCATATAGAATGAACGATGTGTATTGCATAAATCTTAATAGTCTAATTTCTCAAGATGTAACTTGCTTAGCTGCCATAAGTGAAAAAAGTTGGCTTTGGCAAAGAAGATTAGGACATGCAAGTATGGACCTTGTTTCTAAACCATCTAAGAAGAACTTAGTAAAAGGCTTACCTAATACAAAATTTATTAAAGATAAAATTTGTGATGCTTGCCAACTTGGAAAACAAATCAAGACAAGTTTTTGTTAGAATTGGTGTATTCCCAAAAGTGGGGTGAATTGGATTTTTAAACTTTTCTCCTAGGTTAAATCAGAAATCAATATGATTTGGCTACCTATGGTCTTTCTATACAATCCCAAATGTGCAAGTAGATATAATGTATACAAATTTAAATCATGTGCATCATTCACACCATAATATACACATGCAGTAAATATAAAGTGCGAAAATATAAACAAACACACGATATGTTATCGGGGTTTGGCCAATTGTGCCTACATCCCCGCCTGTAGCTCGCAAGGCCGACGATTCCACTAAAGGCTCGCTTAACGGGTGGAGTGGCACTGATTACAACTATGTTAATTAGCACAGAGCTGACTTCAACCTTTACAACTAGGTCAATTAGCAGGGCTGACCTCAACCTACACCTTAATAGGATGGTGCACCTAGCATTCCTAACTGTGTCTAAGCCAATCTGGGACTACAACGGTATGTTCACAATCAATGAAATGGTACAATGATTATGCTAAGTAAAGCAGATATGTACCCAATTACGCGCAATCACATACACCACCAAATGATATAATGAAGTAAGCTTAATGTGGTTTAATATGTACTCTCAAATAAATATTTGCTATCGATGTAATCAGTGTGTGAGAGTGCGATCACTATAATCTTTGTATCACAAGATGTATTCAATCTAAGTGCTCAAACAAAGATATTAGCTAAACAATATATATGTATATTTCAATCAGCATATATTCTCAATCGTATGATGCTCTAGTAATGTATATGTTTGGTTTGCAAAAAGAGTTTAATCTTTATATTCAGAAAATGAAATATAGATCAATGAATATTGCAACAAAGATTTTTATCACATAAACAAATACCTTTTCAAAGGTATATCAAGATAAATCACACAAGATATTTGAAAATATTTGAGAATATTTTGCAATCCAAAAACAAATACCAACTTCATGCAATACTCAGAAGCTTAATTCAAGTCTTCTTAGGAGAGACTTATCAACAAAGTCCCCTAAGAATACCTAGGTTTGACTCTCAAGAAAATCGTATCAAATAACCACAAATCAAGGAGAGCGAACCTCTTGATCAAATAATCACTCAAATTAAACTTTTGAAGAGTTTTTGCAAGGAGAGAAGGCAAGTATGAGTGAATGGAGCTCAGATATGAGTATTATGGATTTTGGGATTTCAAAGGATTTTTCTTAAACAAGCTTGCTAATCCACTGCTAATTATTCCAAATGAGGGGGTATTTATAGACTTCCCCTGAAATATAACAATTAGGGACATGGTTGGAATAATTAGAAAAGTTTTAATCATTTTTAATTACTTTAACTTCGTTTAACTGAGTTCACCACAGTAAAAAAAATAAATCCAACCCGAGAGCACCGGTCGACCAGGACAAGTTCGGTCGACCCAAGTTCTTGGGGTTCAGTCGACCAGGCAAAAAATGAACTATAAGTTTGGTCGACCGGACTTGTAAATCTGAAACCCTTTTTACGAGGTTCGGTCGACCGGGACTAAAATGAACTGCATGTTCGATTGAACTGGACTTGTAAGTCCCAAGGCAATTTTCCCATTTTGAGAGGTTCGGTCGACTAGGGCCATTTGAACTAGACTGGTCGGTCGACCTGACCGTTGGGTTCCCATATGTGGGAACTCGGTCGACCAAGTTGGTGCAATGCAAAAATCACTCGGTCAACTAGGAAGTTAATAAAGTTGACTTCATGGGGGTCTGGTCGACCAGGTTCAATTGAACTATAGAAGTTCGGTTGATCGGGGCTAGAATGAACTTTATAGGTCGGTCGACCAAAGGTGCACATTTTGTGCATTTTGGTCCTGTTTCATTCAAAAAACACCTGATTCAAAAGTCTAACACATACAAGTGAGTGAGTGAGTGTCCTAGGGTCATTTATAGGTCCTTTTGAAGGCACCGAAAAAATCTGGTGTCAGTCAACCTTTGGGCGATTGAAGGGTATTCCCTAAGGTCCATTTTAGTCATTTTTGGTTTTGAGCTTACTCATCAGATCATGCAAGTGATGTGTGTATGATTATTACAAACCAAGCCGTACTTACTATTATAGACCCTTTTAATAATAATGAAATGAAATACAACACATAAATATTGGGTCTTCAACTTCACTCTCTCTTTGTGCTATCATCATGATTTGCTAAATTGAGAACCTGCACATAACCTCAAATATGCATTAAATACAATGAGCATTTGTCATTATCAAAATTGGGCGTGACCTATAAGGTCAATAGTTTTAAAAAGAAGAAACACATGCCAACTAGTAGACCCCTAGAACTCATACATTTAGATTTATTTGGTCCTACTAGAACTTAAAGCTTAGGAGGAAAACAGTATGCCTTCGTGATAGTTAATGACTACTCAAGATACACATGGGTATTGTTTTTAGCAAACAAAGATAAAGCCTGTGCTATGTTAATAAATCTATGCAAGAAACTTTAAAATGAGAAAGGTTATAATGTTTCAAACATAAGAAGTAACCAAGGAAGAGAGTTTAAAAGTAAAGATGTTGAAAAATTTTTTGATGACCATGGAATAAGCCATAATTTCTTAGCACCTAGAACTCCACAACAAAATGGAGTTGTTGAAAGGAAAAATAGAACCCTTCAAGAAATGGCTAGAACTATGTTAAATAAAAATAATCTACCTAAATACTTTTGGGCTGAAGCTGTAAATACAGCTTGTTATGTAATAAATAGAGTTTCCATTATATCAAGCTTAAACAAAACACCTTATGAATTATTTAAAGGAAGAAAGCCTAACATAGCCTACTTCCATGTTTTTGGATGTTAATGTTTTGTTCTTAATAAAAAAGATGACTTAGGGAAATTTGATGTCAAGTCGGATGAAGAAATTCTCATAGGATATGCTACAAATAGTAAGGTTTATAGGATCTATATCAAAAGAACACTAACCATTATTGAATCAAATCAAGTAAACTTTGATGAATCAAATCCCTTCGCAAAAGAAATCAATAATGAAGAAAAAGATGATATTTCACAAAAAGAGGATGATCTAGAAATCAAAGCAAAAAAAGAAGAAAACCATGCAGAAACATCCAAAGATAATCCTATTGAAAATTTTGAATTACCAAGAGAATGGAAGTATGTAAGAAATCACACTCAAGATCAAATTATATGAGAGCCTTCTAGAGGTGTAACCACTTGATCATCATTAAAGAATCTATGCAATCATTATGTCTTCTTATCTCAAGATGAACCTAAAATTGTTGAAGAGGTTTAAAATGATGACTCTTGGCTAATTGTCATGTAAGAGGAGTTAAATCAATTCGAAAGAAGCAATGTATGGCAATTAGTTCCTAAACCAGAAAATCATTCAATCATCAGAACTAAATGGGTATTTATAAACAAAAAGGATGAAAATGATATAGTAGTTAGAAATAATGCTATACTTGTAGCTAAAGGATATAACCAAGAAGAAGAGATAGATTACAATGAGACTTTTGCCCCCGTAGCTAGAATGGAAGCTATACGAATGCTTTTAGCCTATGCATCCCATAAAGATTTTAAATTATACCAAATGGATGTTAAAAGTTCCTTCTTAAATGGTTATATTAATGAAGAAGTGTATGTAAAACAACCCCTTGGATTCAAAGACATGAAAAATCCTGATTGTGTGTTTTGATTAACTAAGGCTTTATATGGGTTAAAACAAGCCCCTAGGGCTTGGTATGAAATACTTAGTGGGTTTTTAAGAGGAAAAGTTGATAGTACCTTGTTCATCAAAACTAAGAAAGATGATATCCTGCTAATTTAAATTTATGTAGATGATATAATATTTGGTGCTACTAATGATAATCTATGTAAGGAATTTGCAAAAAAGTATGCAAGAAGAATTTGAAATGAGCATAATGGGGGAATTAAACTATTTCCTTGGACTACAAGTTAAAAAAGCAAAGAATGGGACTTTTATAAGTCAATTAAAATACATTAAAGATATGATTAAAAAATTCAATATGGAAAGTAGTAAACTCATAGGAACCCCCATGAGCACTTCAATTAGCCTTGATAAAGATGAGAAAGGAAAACTAGTAGACATGAAGGATTATAGAGGAATGATTGGAAGTTTGCTATATCTAACTGCTAGTAGGTCCGACATAAACTTTAGTGTGTGTATGTGTGCACGTTTCCAATCAACACCCAAAGAATCACACCAAGTAGCTTTTAAGAGAATTTTAAGATACTTTATAGGCACCATGGACTTAGGTCTTTGGTATCCCAAGGACACCGGATTCAAAATGATTAGCTATTTGGATGCCGACTATGCAGGGTGTAAGATAGATAGAAAAAGTACTAGTGGCACTTGTCACTTTCTAGGAAGATCACTAGTCTCTTAATTTTCTAAGAAGAAAAACTCTGTAGCTTTATCCACAAGTGAAACTGAATATGTAGCAACTGGGAGTCTTGTGCACAAACTTTATACATGAAACAACAACTAAAAGACTATAATTAAGAATATTCAACCATTCCAAACAAATGTGATAATACAAGTGCGATAAATATATCCAAATATCCAATATCACATTCAAGAACAAAACGTATTGATATAAGACACCATTTTTTAAGAGATCATGTTCAAAAAGATGATAGTTCACTTGAATTCATTAACACAAATGATCAATGGGCGAACATCTTTACAAAACCTCTAAATGAAAAAGGATTTATAACTATTAGAAGAGAACTTGGATTACTACATAGTAGGGAAGTGGTTTAGGAAGAATTTCGAATTAGAAAAGAAGGAATTTTGAAAATTTTCAAGACTTTGGATGATCGAGCTTGAAAGCTTAGACGACTGAACACTATAACACTAAAGATTCAGATGACTAAACCTGGACTTCAGTCTTCTAAAGTGCAACTGCCTATTTCAGACTCTTGTTCTGAAAATTTTCAGACAACTGAACTAAATCTCCAGTCTTCTGAAGTCGCGTGGTATAAATATTCAAACAGTTAGTTTGTGTGTTGCCTCGTTTTTATTTATGGTTACTTGTAATGACTCTTTGCGTGTATGGTGACTTCTTTTTTTTCTATCCCTAGTTCCTTTTTAAATAATGACAAAGGGGGAGAGAAATTGTTAGCAAAGATGCATTGTAAGCAAAAAAAATAAATAAACTATGAATGAAGCAATGAATTGTAAGCAAAGACAACGATGGATTGTAAGTACATATAAATTAAGAATGACAAATATGACTTTTGAGTCTTTTAAGCTAACATAAATGTTGTGCAACATATGCTTGATTGTAAATTTGAAGATGTTACAATATATTAGAAAGTGTGTATTCACATGATAAATTTGTTTGGTGTTCATGATCTATTTTGAAATTTTTATACTTGATATCATTACTTTTCAAAATCATTAAAAGGAATGCTTATTGTAAGGGGGAGCCTTTTCTAAGGAAACCTCATCTTTGCTCCTTGTTTGTCATCATCAAAAAGGGGGAGATTGTTGGCCTAAACATGACTTTTCAATCTTGTTTTGATGATAACAAATAAAGGATAATTTAATATGTATTGGTTAAGTGGTGATGTTTTAGGAAAGACAAAGTTCAAAAGAAAAGCAATGGAAAGCCCAAGTATTCATAAAACTACATTTATATGTAGAGTGATCCAAAAGATAGCTCAAAGCAACACCAACATAAGAAATATATGTGGACACTTAAAGCTGACTTAATGCTCAAGTCAAAGGGAATGTAAAGAAAAATACAATGAAAGGCTTGAAGGGTAGAGTATTAGGCTTTAAGCACAATATTGTAAGTAAATCATGTTTAAATATCTTATGAAATATTTTGAAGCTCTTTTAGGGTTAATTATGGACTTCGAGACCTTATTTTAAAACCTCAGAAAATGTTTTCTAAGAAATCAAAGAAAGAGAGCAAAAAGGATTTTTGAAAACTAAAATGAAAAATCTGAATTTGTTCTACCCAGACGACTGAGGTGCACCCTTAGAAGACTGAAGATGTACCTCAGAAGACTTAAGTTTTACTTTAGTCTATTGAAGAATTTCTTTAGAAGATAGAAGAATTAGTTTAGTCTACTGAAGATTTTTTTGAAGGAATACAGAAGAGGCAGTACACCCTAAGAAGACAGAACCCTCAAATCAGTCGTCTGACCCCATGTCCAGTTAAAATTTTTCATTGTGTTAAAGAACATCAGAAGACTGAACCCAATACTTTAGTCTTCTAAACACTGTTAACGGCTATATTTTTTAAATGTTTTAAAATCAAATAAAACCAAGAATTTAAAATTTTGTTGAAAACCATCTTGCTATCAAAGCTCTCTTTTGCTCAAATCCTTGCTCAACCGAATTACTGAATCTTTGTATTGCTGATCACCATTCTCTGAGTTCCCATTGTTGATTTCTCATCTGGAAAAGGAACTTGGTGAATTCTTACTCGAGCTTCAATCTTATTTCAATTTAATATTTGAATATTAAAGTATCTAGTGTTTGAAATTGTACTAATATGCTCCTTGTGAGAGTATTCTTGTACGTAGAAATTATTTCTTGTTTCTTGTAGTTCTTGAACGATTCGATGTTATTGAATTGTTGACCAAGTGTGGGGTGTCACTTGGAGAGGCGTTGCTCTAGCCTAGTGAAGGAGTGGCTAAGTGTGGGGTATCACTTGTAACTATTTGCTTCGCTCGAAAAGAAGTGCAATAGTGGAATCCTTTGGTGGTATTGGCCAAAGGCAAGGACATAGGCTGGGGATAAACCGAACCTCGTAAAAATCTTGGTGTCTTTCTTTCTCTACCCTTTATTTTCAGCATCTATATACTTTGTTGTGAGTGAATGCAAAGTGCAGGTAGTTGAAGTTAACAACTGAGATTAATAAAAAGACTCTTAATAAAAGAAAGTACGTTTTGATTAAACATTTGTGGAAACCTAAAAAGGGAGTACGTTGTTTAATCATTTGCCGAAATATTTTTAAGAGAGTGCAAGCAATTTCATTCAATACAGGGGTACAATCAAATGCTGAAATTGCCAAAAGACTGCATATTTGGTTTGGTATCTTTAGTTGTTTACTTTAAATTGTTGATTGGTTATTTAGTTGATCAAGTTTTGATTACTTGTGTTGTTTTTTGGTTTGTGGATTGAATAAGTAATTAAGACTTTGCTATATGATTTTTGAATCAACAAGAGGTTAAGATTCCATAAAAGACATTATGAAACCTAAGGTGTAGTCCCAAGAGGGGGGGGGGGTGAATCGGATTTTAAAATTTTTCTCTTAATTATTTTTAAGACTTCTTAATTTCTTTTAACCAATTTTTGACTTGTTCATTTAATTTATCAATCACATAAGAACTTAGTTCTTTTTATTGAATCCACAACACTATTGCTTAAACAATCAAGTAACCAATCAATCTACCAAACCAATTATCCAATCAAATACAATATCCAAACCAAGATATAAGATACAAAATTTTAGCTTTTATTTGTTTGCAGCCCTATAGTGAATGCAATCCTTTTGATAATAAATTAGCTTTCTCAAAGTGATTTTCAACAAACAATTTATACTCTTCCCAAAATTTAGAATTCCAATAACCTCTAAGTTAATTTATCTTTGGGTGTTAACAAAGTAATGCATTCCCCTTATGGTTTCTGCAAAGTATGGTTTAACCAATGTACACCATTTCGGTTTTCGCAACCCAAATCAAAATTAGACTTTAAGTTTACTTGATTTCCAAGTATACGTAGTATATATGATTACAAATTAAATCATCCACGCAATTTATATGTGCTGAAAATAAAGAGTAAGACTGAAATTTTTACGAGATTCGGCTTATACCCAGCCTATGTCCTCACCTTTGGCAAGCCACCAAAGGATTCACTAAAATTAGTTCCTTTACTGGGCAGAGCAACACGATTTACACACTCCTTCAGTAGGCTAGAGCTTGCCTCTCCAAATGATATACCCTTGTTCGGTCACTCCTCCAATTAGGCTAGAGTAGCACCTCTCTAAGTGATATCCCCTCGCTTAGCCAACGATCCAAACACCTCAAATCGTCCAAGAACTGCAAAAGGTATGAAGTAATCTCTGTGTACAATAGCGCTCTCAAAACACAGAGCAAGTTGTACAAGTTAAATCTCTAATCATACTTTAAAACAAAAACTAAATAGAAAATGTGAAGTTCAAGGTTTAGAAGTCACCAAAGGTTTTTTCTTATTGATATAAGGATTTTAGATGCAAATCATAACCAAAGCCCTTTTTTAATATAGCAATTTCATAGAGTTTTTCCCCAGCAATGAATGTGAACAAGTATGAACTTTAGGAGAACTTTAGAGTAGAAAGCGTGTATTGCTTGAGCCTATTTTTTCATTGAGTAAGGGAGGTATTTATAGACTTTTTAAAGAAAAGTTTCCTCATTTAACATGGAGTATTCAGGTAACTTTTCAAAAGATATTAAATCATAGAATCAATTTTGAAAATCTTCCCATAAGTTTGAAATTCAAAAATTCTCCGCAAAGTCAGTCAGATGACCCACTCAACTGGGTCACTTTTTGTACTAGTCAGTTGGCTAGACAGACAGCTGACACCATTCTATCTCTAAAAAAATAATCCTGATAACTTGTCAATGACTAACTGGACCATGTTCAAAATGGTCAGTCGGCTAGGTACTTTAAATCGGCTAGGCATTTTCAGTTCATCGAGTCAGTCGGCTAGACAATTAACTTTGCTGAAGGTATCCTGTCAGTCGACTGACTGAACCGCGATGAAAAATGGTCAGTCAGCTGGGTACTTTTAGTTCATCGAGTCAGTTGGCTGGGCAGTCCTCTCTTTTCAAATATTTTTTATTTTTGATTTCTTTAAAATCTATTTTACTTGAAAAACTTAATTATAACTTTTCAAAAACATTTTCAAGGGTTTTTTAAGTGCTGGTCTCTAAGTCTTTGTATCTTAAGAAGCTTCACATATCTAAATAGTAATGACTTGAAGTACTTACAAATATCCTTCTGAGCATCATATCCTTAATCACTAAGTCTTGCAGCCTTTTGAGATTCAGTCTTTACTTCAAGACCTACTTAGCCTTTAAGCTCTTCATATGTCTTTTATTTCTTCAATGTTTTGAGAAGCTTTCATTTGATTGTCTTTGATTTATAGCTTGCTTCCCTAATTAACCATGAGTGTCTTTTAGCTTGGTCCTGAAATAAAACCACTCAACAACACATGTTAAAACATCCTTCATTTTGTTATCATCTAAACAAGATTGAAAACCCCAGTTAGGCCAACACATTAAAATTTTAATAACTCAATTCACCCCCCCCCCTCTTTGGACTACACCTCAATGTTCAATGGACACCATTCGACCCTAACCTTGGGATATGAGCTTCACGAAGGACCCAAATGGTTAATCATCATGTTATAATATTCAAAGTCCATGTAACTATGAGCAATTGCATGACTTATGGGGAAGTTTTATATTATACACACTTATTGCGTATTTTGAGTTGTATCATCCTCATAATTGATCCCTTATTGCATTACCTTTGAGTATAGTCTTGATTGGCTATAGTGTGTTAAATAGAAATGAAATATATAATGCCATGTGCAAAATGCTTATTATTTGCTGCATACTGAAATTCTTTGATAGGATGAGTATATAAGGAATTTTTTTAAATGAAATTCATCCTTGAATGTAAATACACTTTTGCATGCTTGAGACTATACCGGGGAGTTTAAGCCCCATCTTTTAGAAAAGGGTTAAAGTCACCTGGCCTGCAGACTGACTATCATTGTTTCCACTTTTTGAATCTGAAGTCCTTCTAGGTACTATGAACATCATATCCTGTCTATATTGCATTAATATTTGATATGGATTGTTCTTAGGGCATATGAACACCATGCATGACTTAGTATTTGATTTTTAGTGCATGTGTGTTCTAGGAAATATTTTACTGGTGGAACAAAAATCATTTAACATATATTCAGTCAAATATGTTAAGAATGAAAAAAAGTACTTATACTGTTTGAACTCTCAATGAACTTTCATAATCAGCATCAATATAAGTAGTTAAGAATCTAAGCACTTAGTAAAATTGATAGGGGGATTTGAACTCTCAATGAACTTTCATAATCAGCATCAGTATAACTAGTTAATAATCTAAGCACTTAGTCAAATTGATAGGGGGAGCATCTGAAATTAAATTCCTATCTTGTTGTGCTCACCAAATTTTTTTGCTTACATCAGTTTTTGAATTCAATGTGGTTTGTGTGCAAAAGTGATGTTTCTATTGAATATCTTAAGTGAAATTAAATTTCTTAGCCACAGGTTCTTTTGTCTTGCCATACAATCCCTATTTCAACCTTATGATATATTTGGGATTTTTGTGGTTGTTAATTCTGGTTATATTATGAAATTGTACTTAAATGTTAAACCAGACAAACTTTGCTTGCTTGAGCGTGCATGATTTTTAAAGTTCTTTTTGCAAGCATAACCCCTCAGTATTTTTGATAATATCATAAGGGGGATATATATTTATATACACATATATATACATATTTATAATTTTATTTTGCAAGAAATGGTTTTAAGCTAAATATATTTTGTTTCTTGCATATGTGCTTAAATGCTATATCTTTGTTAATCAACATTTATATGCCCATATACTATATGATAAAGGGGGAGAATTTTCTTTCATGCACTTAAACGTTAAAATGGGGGGAGAGGGGGTGGGGGGTAATTTTTTTTTTTGAGGGGGAGTTCTCTTACACTAAGTTTTTTAAAAAAAATGACCAAATTTCTTTCACTTAGCTTAACTCTTTTGCTTATGGCAAAAGGGAGAGAATTTATGTAAGAAAAATGCTAAATCTTTCTATAACCAAAAAGGGGAGAGGTTTGTTGAGCTGCATGCATGTGTGCCTGTGCTTTATTGTCAAAACTAAATGCATATTATTTGAGAAGTCTTCTTTTTTGAATATGCTTGATCTATATTGTCTATTTTCAAGTTATGCATATTCTTAGGGGGAGCCTTTCAAGCATAACCCACTTTACTCTTCGGTGTTTGTCATCATAAAAAAGGGGGAGATTGCTGACTTTTTGAGCTCAATCTCTATTTTGATGCTGAAAAAGCACCAGTATCTTATGAGTGTTTAAGTATTTGAAGGGGTCTAAATTTTCGCACACATAAGATCAAGGGACTTGGAAGCCAAAAGAAACTCCAAGATCATATGTATCTGGCGCATTCCATGAAGTCACATGAGCAAAAAGATTGAAGACATTTGTTCTTATTGTAAAATGCATTTTGTTTTATATTTTGGGTCTATAATAATCTGCATATCATGCATAATAGGTATTTATGCTCAAGAGGCCCTAGAATGACCATAGGAACCATCACCTTATAAACTTAAATGCCATATGCTTATTCACACTGGGATGATGATCAAGCATAGAGACCAAAATGGGACTTAAAAGCACAAATTTAGTGGTCTTGGTTGACCGAACCATAGGCATTATAAATGCCTTGGTTGACCAAATTGGTTAGAAGTCAACATTTTGACTTCTCTTGGTCGACCGTTCTGTTTTGAACGCACCGTACTAAATCAACCAAACCATAAAGTGTCTAACACCCCAACTACTTGGTTGACCAAACCTTGTAGTTCAAATTTGCCTTGGTCGATTGAACCTAGATGAGTAACCGACCAAACTTTGCATTGGTTGACCGAACCCACGAAGGGTTCAAAATCGCCTTGAGATGGTCGACCAAACCTGTAGTTGAAATTTTCCTTGGTCGACCGAACTTATTAAAGTGGTCGAGCGAACCTTGACCTTGGTCTACCGAACCTCTTGGGTTGGCCAAATTTTACCGCTATTAAACGAGATTAATTTTAATTAACACTTATTAAACCTTTTCTAAAATTCCCAATATATCCCCAATGGTTATATTTTTAGCAAAATCTATATATACCTCTTCATTTGCTAAGATTAGAGGGTAATTAGTATATTTTGATTAGCAAAAATCCTTTGAAATTTTTATACTCCTATTACTTAAATTTTTTCAATCTTTCAAGAATATTGCTTATTCTCCTTACACTCATTTGAAAAATCATTTTGAGGAGAATAATTGTTTATACCCCTTGCTTGCAAACAAATTGCAACTTGAGAAGGAGTTTAATTTCTTAGTGTTGTGCCTATTTTTTCATACATCCTCTTTGAAGCTTACACTCTCTTTGCATATACTGGCTTGATATTATTTTATCGAGAGTAAGCAAAAGTTTTCCTTTGTGATTTAATTCATCAATTTCTTTTGGGCAAACTTTCTTGAGCTAGTGAGTCTTTGCATATTTGTTGCAAGATTCAAGAGCTTGTCTTGTGATTTTGGCAAATACTTTTGACAAGCTAGAAATTCGAATATCTCTTGTTTTTTTTTTAATATTTGAAAATCAATTTTGAGATAGTTGCTTGTGTGTTCAAGATCTTTGAGTATTCATATTGTGATCATGCCATTTTGATTCAAAGATCTCACTCACTCACACATATACACATATCTGCACATATTAATGTGAGTTGATATATTATTTTAACCAAATCTCACTTGAGCATAAATCCTTATCACATGTGAGTGTATTGAGTTGATTGTTGTACATCATTTTCTTAGTGTAAGAAGCATCTTTATTGTAAAAAAATATTTGATTATCTGGTGCATTCCTGACGTGTGGTCGGAAGAGGGAGACTAGTCCTATGAATAGTCCCAAATTGCTCTGACTCGATTAGGAGAGCACCAAACTAATTCAGACCCGGTTAGGAGAACTATGTGCACTATCCTAGTAAGGTGTTGTAATCAGTGTCGCTCCACCCATAAAGCAATCAACTAGTGGAATCCTCTTGCTTGTGAACCTAAGGTGGGGATGTAGGTAGTGTTGGCCAAACCCCGATAATGTATCATGTGTGTACTTTATATTTTCGCAATTTATTTTTCGCACTTGTATTTTATTGCTTAATGCTCTGATTATTTTACATATGCACTTTGAATAAATGTGAATTATTGAGAATAGCTTATTTGTTTTAATATCTGCTCGGTAATTCATCTATTGAATTGGTATGTTTTTAGACAGACCCTAGGTTGTGTATTACTGTTGTTGGCTTAGTTAAACCTAATAAAATTTTTTTAAATATCCAATTCACCCCCCTCTTGAGATCACACCAATTCCAGCAATCTTGGATTAACTTATTCCCAGACTAAGCTTGAATTCAGTAAGTGCATTAGTTAGCAAAAGGTCCTTCATATGTGTAGAATTGTAGTGTCGTTTCCTTAGCTTGACCTCTTTATATTTTTTTGGAGCAGGTGTATATTTTTGTTTTCATTTTTCTCTTCTCAGGTTTTTCTTCCTTTTTCATTTTCTTTCTTTGCATGGACAGCTAAGACAATCATCACATTCTTATATTGTCTTCATATTTCCAATGGGAATGTAGCTCGAATAGGAGTCCATGGAAAAAGTCTGTCTCTAGGGGTGGCTTAACCTTCATGTCTTGAGTAAGTTATAAGACCTAGATTTATATCTCCCCACTTGATGTCACCTCTAGGCTAGAAAATGCCAAAATGAAAACTAGTTGGGAAAGGAAATCCTACAAAAGAAGGAAGGTCAAGTTTTCTAACTCAGAGTTTTACGTCAACAACTTGAGAAATGAACAAATGGCTCAACGGTACCTCACAAGGTGTCATAGTCGCCACGGGTGTTCTCTCAGCAATCTCAAAGAACCCTATGTGCTACAAATCACATGTAAGTGTGTTTTTAGCCCCATAAAGTACCATGTAAATACAAGAGTTTACACAGCTGTATTAACCCAAAAAAACGACTAGTCAAATTGTCTAGAGTAATACCAAGATATCGGCCATGCTATGCGAATTTTACACAACTAATTCACTACATTGTTAGTGAGCACAATAAAATCATGTAACTGAGAAGCCTATGCATGTGACACTAGGTTGTATAGGTGTATGTAGAAGGTATAATACATATGTTAGCATGGCCTGGATAGATAGAGTTCACTGGAAATTTTTCAAAAAAATTTAAAATGTGTCATTTTTGTGCATGAAATGTGTCATGCAATGTGCCACCCCCTACCCCCAACTTAGAACTTCAGTGTCCTCACTAAAGTATAAAAAGAAAGATAGAACCCAAGTATGGGAGAGAACAGTGCATGGTTCCAAAAAAATCAAATAGTGGTCCATCAGCAAATATATATAATCCAGAAATATCATGCATGTATAAAGACATTGTAGCACAAAAGACACCTAGATCCAAAACACCATGAAAGTTTTCATTAATTTGCGAAACGACATTACAAAGTAGGTAAAGCCATTACAGGCATTGAGAATGCAACAAAATCATGGTGGGACAACAGAAAACAAAACAAAACAAAACAAAAGTTTTTTTGCAGAAGCACAGTATATAGTGTAGGCCCACATAAAATACTTGAAACAACCGGTCCAGACTCTATCCTACTTATTGTCAGTTTCCCTTCGGGAAATAGTCATTCAAATCCCTACCTCCTAAATCCCTAGAGGTTGCAAATGGGTAGTCTTCCCCAGTGTCAGAATAAGGATGGCTGACCCTATTAGAATGGGTAGGCAAAGTGTTGACTCTATGAGTCCAATCCGGTTTTTGATAATGACAAATCACTTGATATTTGATCTGTGCATTGAGTTTGTGACCAGGACTTACACTGAGCATGCACGGAAAGATAACGAGTCATGGATGCCATAAAGTAAAGCTTATACATATTAGAAAGTACCATGGAACTCAAAGAGTTTGAGAATCAAGATGCAAGCGGCAAAGTTCAAGAATGTCTTGGGAATGGGTATTTAGAACTCATGTATCTATATTTTCGTATGATTTATCTCGAGAATCAATATAACTTAGAATGATTTTAGGATTCATGCATTTCATGTACATCATTATAGTACTTACATGGGCTTAGAAATGTGTTTAAAATCATGAAAACTTGTTTTGTAAAAGACCCAAGCAAAGAATCAAAGTAGAATTTTAAATTGGAAATGAATATGTGTGAAAAAAGGAACTTCAGTAGCCTAAAGTTATCCTCAAGCGCCTGAAGATTTTCTTTGGTACCCTGAAGATTAAGTTCGTTAGCTTGAAAAATTTTATGGGAAAGACAGAACCTGGCAGAGGTACCTCGGTTGCCTGAACTCACAAGAAAGCCTAAAAATTAGTTTTTTATTAAAAAGACACGCGAGGTATCTTATTGATCCAACGGCTGAGATCAATTCTAAGGGTAATATACTATATATTATGAATATCTAAACCCTAGAAAAGAGAGAGACACACAAGAAAGAGAAGAACACACCTTGTTGTAAGTTTGTTGATTATCTACTCTTAGTGCAATTCGTTTGCCTATACATCAATCTCATATCTGCAAGCTTGGGCAAATCAATTCAGGTTTTCAAAAGGAACTTGTTTACTCTACTGTACTTCAATCTAGTATTGAGGTTTGAGCTTTCAAGTTATTAGTCTTGTGATTTTTGCATATCATCTCATTGTTTGTTTCTTGACTAGTATTGAAAAGTATTGATCTTGAGTGTGCTTTTTGTACAAAAATTAATTTTGTAAGAGATAATAACTTGAGAAAGTTTATCTAACTTGGTAGATTAAATTTTGGTTCAAGAGTATATAAATATACATATATTGTCTCAAAGGGCTTCTTATTGAAAAACCTAGTTTTTTATTAAAAGAGTGATCTTGAAAGTATCTTCATATATATCAAGTCTTTTTGAACTAGATCGTTATTTGTTGTATGGTGTGTGACTCATTGAAAGGTTTGATTCAAGTGTGTGTTTTCTAAAAGGATCTATCTTTAGATACATTAGAATTTGATTGAATACCCTTGATACTTATAAATATAATTTTAATCGAGGGATATTTTTCTGCAAATTAATATACTCAGTTTTGTGGTTGAGTACTTGAAATAAAACTTTGTGATTTTGATTGAGTGTTTATTCAAGGCAAAGTTTTTGCCAACAAGTTCACTTCAATTATATAAGTGTGCATTTTTTCAAAGTGAACCAAGAACCCTAGATTATTCCAAAATGTTTTGAATTTATTTTTACTTGAAAGTTTTGGTTAAAAAGGGATTTGTGTGTTGAGGCATATCATACATAAAACGATTTTATCATTTTCATTCATTTACGAGCTTCAAGTTATATCATTTGTCAATGTTTTATGAATTTGAATTGTACTCACCAGCTTTTGTTAGAAGCATTGTTTTTGAGTGTATTTTCTAGATTCTATTGTATACACGGTTCGGTGTGTGAACCGGTGTGAGATGAGAGAGTTGTATCTATTGTAAGCAGCAGAGTAGGAGGAAGTTGTGTCTCTTGTAAGCAGCGGATTGTAAGGGAAGGTCTGTCCCACTTTAAGGAGCAGGGTTAGTGAATCCTTGAGTGGTTGCTCAAGGCGAGGACGTAGGCTAACCTCATAAAATCATGGTTGCATTCTCTCTTCCCTTATCTTTTTATTTTCCGCATCGTATTTCAATTTCCAGCTTGCTTGTGTATGTTGAATAATTCCACATCAACTTGATAAGTGACTAGTTAAACTTAGATATAGGGATTGATTGGTAAATAGGTTTCAAAGAATTTTTTTAAATACCCAATTCACCACCCCTCTTGGGATTACACCTTAATCAACATTTGGTATCAGAGCGAGGTTTACTTAGACTTGATAGTTAATTTGTAAAACGATCACATGACACACATTGGTGTAACTCCATTTGGTGAGGGACACTCATCCACTAGACCACCCATTTTTTGTGGTGTAAATTACACTTATTGGAAACATAGAATGAGCATATATCTACTGAACATAGATTGGAAGGCCGGGAAAATTGTGAGTAAAGGAAATCACATTCCCGTGAAAGTCATTGATAAGAATAGTGTACCTAAAACTGAAGATGAATATACTGAAGAGGATTGGAAGTCAGTTTAAATAAATGCCACAGCCATGAATATACTTTTCTGTGCACTAGATGTCAATGAATTTAATAGGGTAATGGCATGTAACTCAGCTAAAGAAATTTGGTAAAAATTAGAAGTTACATATGAAGACACTAAGGAAGTAAAGAATAGCAGAATAGACATGCTTACTAGTGAATATGAAGCATTTAAAATGACAGTTGATGAATCCATACAATCCATGTACACTAGATTCACACACATCATTAACTCTTTAAATGCTCTTGGAAAAACTTACCCCTTTTATGAATTGATCAGGAAAATACTTAGGGGATTACCTCCAGTGTGGGAAGCTAAAGCTATTGCAATAGCTGAAGGGAGAAATCTCAAGGAGATGTTGGTGGACGAACTCATTGGATCACTCATCACCTATGAGCTGGGAATAAATGAGAGGAAAAATGAGCAAAGCAAAGCTGAGAAGGTCACTGCACTTAAGGCATCATCAAACTATTCAAGTGAAGGAAGCGATTCCGAAATGGATGATGACATGGCTTTGTTCACAAAGAAGTTCGG